>NW_027212669.1:0-34892 GCF_041682495.2 Bombus fervidus | reverse complement strand
AGTGTTGATATATATGGTTGACGATAATGCCACCGCCTCTATTGTCTTCTCTATTCGTTTATTTAATAATCTTATGTTAAATGTCCAAGCAAATATTATTTCAATATATATATTTTATTTTTAAATAATATTATACGATACTATATAATGTCTTAATAAGTTAATATTACAAATCTGCATTATCTTTTTGGTAAACGTTTCTTATATGTACTACTTATTTATATATCTAAAAATATATGTTTTTCTCTTGCCAGGTGAGTTTACAAGCATTTTTGGTGCATTTATATAAACGTTTCATTTCTTTCCTTCTCTTCTCTTGTTTTCTTTCTTTTTTTTTTTTTTTTTTTGGCATATTAACTGTTCGATGAACACAATCGAGGTATAACAAATCTTTCTATTCGTTCATTTATGAATAATTCTACGAGTATCTGGTTAAACATGGCTTACTTAAATTATCACTCGTTTATTTTAACTTAAGCCTTGAGTTTGAATTTTACGATTAGCATTAATAGAGTTTTGTAGCTGGATATTTGAAAAGTATCGAACATCATCTTGATACCGTTAACAACGATCGAGACGATTATCTTAGGAATTAGAGAAATTATCTAAATCTAGCTTTAAAATTGGTCGTCGTAATCGCTGTACAATCATCGGAGGACGGAATGTCTGAATTATAAGTAGATTAACCCTTTGACATTGTTAACAGAATGATAAATAATTCAGAATGAACGATTTAGAAAATAATTATTTCTTCATCAGAAATCCTGTACATTTCCTGCTTCACGTACGAGAAATACATATTTTCAACTTTTTAAAAAAATAAATATATGAAAATTCAAAATGTGAAATTTATAGCGGATAATATATATTTAATACGTTTTGTCTGCTATACTAATGCCATACTAGTATGCTTGCTACGCCGTTAAATAGTAGAGAATGTTATTTCTTCCTTTCTTATAACGAAGAAAGCTTTGGATTTTGAAATCATAAAAAATAAAACTATTTCAATTATAGAGATCTGGATTATGATGTTTCAACGAAAATCAATCGTGGCAATTAACTCGATTAAATCTTATCTTACTACGTGACACGATAAAAGCGTCTTATCTATGTCAATGTAATCGACACGAAATACTTAATCCAATAAGAATATTTTTATAGATCGATCTCTATTGCTATGCTGATCTCTGATCGAATCTAGAGTAACGTAAGACAAATAAATCGCGTTTATTGAACAGACTACAAACAAACTCTGAACACAATCATGCTCTTGAATCTACTTCAGGCTTTGTTATAGTTATCCCATATGCAAAAAGGATGAGAATCTTTCTCGTTCATCGACGAGTACGTACATCACGTTTACCATGTACTTCATAAATCTTTAACATATTTCATTGGCTTTGAAAATCTAAAATTCTCTGCCTTCGTAGTCAAGTTGTTGAAGGTACGTTGATCCTGGATAAAAGCGTTGAAATTGTTTCCCTTTGCTACAGTACGTAGACGTTTGCTATAGTAATATACGATATTATACAGAGTAATTAGGTGGTAGCAGGTGGCGGACCGAAAACCACTCTGCTTCTCGAAACAGCTCCTAGAACCGGCTTCAGAAGGATGAAGAAACCCGCGATGAAGAACGCTGTGAACGTCAAGCTTCTTCCAGTATAGCCACCAGGCCACCATTTCGTGTACGTGCCCGTGATCAACGTCGCAAGCAAGAGCACCGTGACTATGATACCACCAAACGCGTGCATGATTTTCAGAAGAACCGGCCTGAAACGCGGATACAGCCACCTGGAATTGTTGGTGACGATGCCGAACGCAGCTGTTAGAAACGCCAAGATAATGCTGACCAATCCGAGGATCGCGTGAGGCGTGACAAAATGCGGATTATTGTTGTTGTTCTTGTTGACCACGATGATGATCAGTCCGACTAATACTAATGCTAGACCGGTGGCGTGCAGGATCCAGTGAATCGTTACTCTATTGACTCTGGACACCTTCCAGCCGACATACGCTTCGCCGGAAACGCTGAATATCGCCTCGGTTATCAGAAGACCCACCTGTATCGAGGAAAAAGTTGCTACTTAATCGATTGGCGTTTAAAGAATTTTGTATGGGAACAAAGGGAACAGATAAGTTTTGCTATGGGAATGGATGTCGGTTCGATCATGTGGAAAGTTTCGTAGGGTTTGAGTAGATTTGACGGAGATCGTTAGGTACCAGATTCCACAACGGAGTTGCGAAGTGTTTTTAGGTGATTGTCAAGGTTACTTTTAGTTAGTTTTATATTCTAAAATATCTATCATTTTAATATGTTTTCATTGGCTTATGAGGAATGTTTTGTATAGCGGGAGGGAGTCGCGAAGTGTCTTTTAGAGGGCGGTTCTAGATTGAAATATAGTACATCATTAAACATTTAATTTCTGCAAACTATTATATCGTATTTGCCCACTTCTTTCGACAGCGTTATGTAAATCATTCGCACTGTCGAAAATGTTTAAGTCTGTGATCTTGTTTCAATCGTTCTAAAAAGCTCAGTAACGCGATGACCACCGTGGCAGCCAACGTGTTTCTTAAAATTTCAATTTATAGCGTTACATCATTTACATCACTTACTGTGTCAGTGCACCATCTGCATGTTGATACCCAGATGGTAGAATCGCAATGTCCTAACTCTCAAAAATAGCAATTATTCCTGGCCGTGTCATAAACTCGGCCCAACGACGAGCTCTAACACGTAGCTTTAGTGTTTGACGAATTTGATAGGCAGAGCAATCGACAGCAATCGACAGCAATCGACAGAGAAAATAGCGATCGTTTTAGTTTACTCAGAGAATGTTGCAACCAATTTGCGAATTGTGTTGTCGTTAATCTATCTATTTAGCGACGATGGCAATAAAAAATAATTCATTGCACGTCTCTTAGACCAAGGGAACATTATTAAAATATCAGTGTTTAATATCGATAAAGAAATATTAATCGGTTTGTACAGAATATGATAATCTGCCATGGGGCAAGTGCGGATCACCATGGAGCACCAGCGACTGCTTCATGCCAGAACCTTTAGCGCAATGTGTAGATCTAGCCACGAACACCTTCGACCCAAAATGTTTCAATTCCACTGAGATAGTCTTTGGTAATGTGACTGTGGGAAACATCACCAGTGCCTTAATTAAAAAATCAGATGCCGAGGAATATTTCATGTAAGTAGAGTACATTCACAAGTATTGCTATTAAATCTAACAAAATAAGAATTATGCTTCGTATCGTGTAATTGATTCAGTAGTGATAAACGCGAAATAATTCAGAAAATAAAGTTATTAGTTGCGAACTAAACCACTTTTCTAATATATCATTTCAATCATACGTTACGCAGCACTGTAGTGTTGGGGTTAAGTAGCGGCATCGACGACATAGGTTCAATTCGATACCCGATGGCAATTACTCTCCTGCTGACTTGGGTTATCGTCTTCCTCTGTCTGTACAAAGGTGTTCAAAACTCAGGAAAGGTTGTATATTTCACTGCTCTCTTTCCACACATCATTCTGGTAAGCGTAATTTTGATCAACTCTTCTTTAGAATTTTTATTTTCTTCTGGAATTCTATAATCTGACTTATTTTCCATACTTGTTAATATCGCGATTACTTTTTTCAATTCCTGCTAATACGCGTCCTATCATATCGAATGATTTTCCCCACACACCTTTTTTGATTCCAACCAACGCGGAGAGCTGTAAACGAAGAAGTCTGTTTTCTGTTCGTAGATCATTCTTTTCATTCGAGGGATTTTACTTCCCGGCGCCCGGGAGGGCATTCTCTTTTATCTAATGCCCAATTGGAAAAGGCTACTGTCCGCGAAAGTGTGGGGCGAAGCGGCTGTGCAGGTTTTCTTCTCCTTGAGCCCTGCTTGGGGTGGTTTGATAACGCTCAGCTCCTACAACAAATTCCACAACAACTGCTACAGGGACGCGTGGATCGTCACCATCGGCAATCTCGTCACGTCCTTCTTCGCTGGTCTTTTCATTTTTTCTGTGATCGGATTCCTGGCTCACGAGTTTCGCGTTCCTGTCTCGTCTGTCGTCGATCAGGGTATTGGACTGGCTTTCATTGTCTATCCTGAGGTACGTGAATATAGAATTATTATTAGCATAAAACGTTCTTCCTTTTGTAAACTTATTTTAGATCAGGCTCGAGTTCTTTTTTGTGACATTATGTTGGATGAATATTTTTTAAAAGTTTATCATGTATTTGATCGTGTCTTTGGATCGTGTCTTGGTTTCATTTATTTTTCTTTGCTCTTCACGCGCTTCAAAATATTTCGATTAACATTTCGATAGATTTGTTAGAATGATACGTGTAATTATTACTAGATTGCGGTTTATACATTTAAGGGAAATTTAAGCATGCAGAAGTGTATGTGTAGTGCGCTAAAATATATATGATATTCGATGTAAATTATTCGTTATAATATCTGTAGACCTTGATTTATCTATCTATTCTATCTTTCCTTGATTGTGTTTATAAATATCCGAATTTACATGAACAACCATAGTCTAATAATTATTGTGCAATCAATGTTTATTACGTATCAGTAGTATTTATACAATTCATTTCTACAGATTCGATGAAAGAAGTAAAAGACGATAGACTGAAGTAAATTTTAGAAATCGACATTATAGGGAGAACTGAAAGACTTTAGGATTACAAATCAGATTACTTCTTTATTTTCATACAAAACGAAAGTACCTACCTCTGTAACAGCATTGATCGTTTTGTTATTTTACTTTTTATTCTACTGCTACATTTTATGCTGCAGTGTATTAGCTACACATTCTTTTAATATTAAATGTTATACTATCTAAGAATATATATCAGACTAAAACATTTGTATAAACATTATCATACATTAATCATTAAAAGATATATTTTATATATTCATTACATATATAAAGTATACTGTGTTAATTATATACTTTTATGTCATACAAATAGGCAGTAACTCGTTTACCACTTGCATCACTTTGGTCGGTGCTCTTCTTCATGATGCTGTTCACTTTGGGTCTCGATTCTCAACTCGCTCTGATAGAAACTGTTACTACAGCGATCCTCGATGGCTTTCCAGTATTGAGAAAATACAAATTTTGGGTCGTCCTGGCAACATCTGTATTCGGTTACCTCGGTGGTCTCATTTTCACTACCAATGTAAGTTTATATTGTACATAGAAGAAACCGCGAATATTTCTTTTCTACAACTGATACTAAAAAGGATAAGTAAATAATTTCAAACGTAGAAAAAAGAATTCGTAAACGTTACTAATAACTAGAAACTTGTATTCATCGAACTTTAATCACTTTTCATTTATAAGATTAAAAAATACCAAGTAATACACGACTAAATTCAAAATAAGTGATCATTATAAAAAGCTTTATATTAGTTATAGAAATTTATTATATCGATGAAGATAATATTAGGAACCTACGATTATATATGTGCTTTAATTATTATATCGAATTCACATATCTAGGTAACTTCATATTATATTAATATTCTGTAATTAATAATCTGTAATGCATAATCTTGTCACTTGATAACGTAATTATATCTACTAATATATAACAAGTACGCGATACTTATCAGATGGAGCTCTCGAGTGTATTTATGTATATCTTAAATTATGGCCGTAAGCTAACAGATAAACTGCCTGTCCATTTATAAAACTGTACTACTTTTTACTTCATCGTCTTATTATCTTTACAATCTGAATATTCTAGTGTTATTCGTAGCTGTTATCTCCTTTTATATATCTATTACCTATACCCTAAAGTATCTTAGAAATATTAGTGTACGATAAATAAAATAATTATCGTCTTTCACAATATTCAATCTGCTTATATGTTCCATGTACGTTATAATTTATTTTCCCAAGTAAAAGGTTACAAAAAAATGAGACAGAGTTTCACATTTATTTTTCTACGGATCCATAACATATAAATTAAAAATTACAAAGTATTTTACTTTTTTGAAGAAGAATGCTCTTAATTAAAATGTCACATTTCGCTGCACTTGCAGTCTGGTATGTACTGGTTGCATTTGATGGACAAGTACGCAGCGAATTGGGCGGTGTTATTCATCGCCATAAGCGAATGTATCGTGGTCGGCTGGATCTACGGTGCGGATCGATTTCTCGACGACGTGCAGCAGATGGTCGGATCTCATAGTCGTTTCTGGAGACTTTTCTGGAAATGGATGTGGAAAGTGATTACACCAGCTACGATCTTCTTCATCCTATTTTCTAATTGGGTCGAATACCATCCGCTTACATACAATAACTACGTTTATCCAAAATGGGCGAACATTGTTGGATGGATTATCAGTATGCTACCAATATTGGTCATCATTGGTGTGGCTCTCGTAAGTAAAATTAAATCGTTCGACGTTGTTCGCGGTGAAATACGAGTGTCGTCGTTTACAAAGTAATTTAGGAACACGATAACATTTAAAGTATTTGGTCTCTTGAAGTCGGAGGAATTGAATGAGAGTTTCAGGATTGGTACATACAATAGAATGTGGATTATTGGAATATTGATTATTGGCACGCCGATTATAAGAGTCCTTGATTGCATAGACAGAAGTTCTTTCAATTCTCGAGTGTTTTGTCATGTATGATTGTAACACAGAAACAGTTATATTAATATAACAAAGTACTTAGGTGCACCAGTCATCATATCGGTCGAAAGTCTTTTCCCCTTTTCGTGAAAATTAGCAGTTTAGAGTTAGAGCTTCTGTGCGTAGTTACTATATGATTTTATATAAGTTATAACAAAGCGAAGTAATAATAGCTACATTGAATGACAATACACTGACAGCAATGATTTGGAGATTGTATCTCCCTAGATATTATACACTTCACGCCGTCTTTACGATCATTTACCTTTACATTCATTCGTCCTTACAAACATTCTCCTTCTATCTAAACAAATATCGAAAATGCTTTGACACTTCGAAAAAAGTGCGTAAGTGCAGTATTTTAGGAAGTAAAATATCAATATCTCGATTGATTTAAAATACACGATAAAGAACCATCGATGTTTTCTTTCATTTTCTAAAAATCCTTCCATTCCAGTCGCGTGGCAATTTTTATTTATAGCAAAAGCCGCCTGATCAATAAAGTGTTAATATTTCTATGAACTATGCGCATAGTAAATGACGCTTCAGAATTAAGAGAAAAAAAGGACTCTTGCTTCTCATAATAATTAAAATACGTATAGCTCAACCTTGGTATCCTAATAGTTTTATCAACAATTCCACTAATATTATCAAAATATTCCCAGGTATATATACGTATATATATATACGTTATTCATTACAGTATCAACTGAGGAATCGGAGTCATCGTTCTACCTACGACGAGGAGAGCAATAATGGCAACGATCTCGACGACAGGCTGTCATGGCAAAGATCAGGAAGAGGGCAAATGAAGAACAACGGGAATAATGTTTGGTGCCGCGCGAAGATGCTTTTACAACCTACTTCTAAGTGGGGTCGTGGGGCCAAGAATTTATCTATCCCGTCGATAACGATCACTCACACACCAGATGATCTGCCAGGTGATCTGCCAGGTAATCAAGGACTTGATTAAGCTCCAGTCGTGTGCAAGTAAACATCATCCGACAGGACGTGTATTACGTTACGGCACGGCGTGGAGCGGCGTGGTGGATGCATGGTCGTACGAGGCGCAATTTTCATCAGTTTCGGTTCTAATTGCATTTAACTCGGCTGGTAGCAGATAATAATTAATCTAAATATAATAAGCTATGATAGACATTCGATGCCATTATGACCGAGCGAAGGTTAACGCTGTACAGGTACAAGGAAACGGTGTTTTTCTTATATTAAACGAAATTATCTCGGATTTGTGTAGAGGTCTCTGCTTACATCGTGTGCTGACGGTGATCGATAATCAGATACGTCTGGATACGCGATTGTTGGATATGCAGGGTGCTGCAGAAAATATGTGCCTCGTATTTTAAAACTATAATATATCAGTCGTATAGTTGTCGACCAAATTCTGATAGAATGAAACGCTAGCAAATACACGATTGTTTTATTTGTAAAGCACAAATGTTACGAGCAGTCTGCGGACGTTCGTGCATCTATGACAAAACCAGATATGCAAAATGCAAATACAAAATGTCAATAGTTTATAATCGTATTAAATAGGTCGATAGAATTTTAAGTGACAAGTGGCAATTTTATCAGTGAAGGATTATAACGATCGATTTACATATATTTAGGATAATTGCTAATTATTAATCACCCAATGGTATTTCATTAGTTCTTAATTATATTTTGCGGAAGGAATTCTTTTCACGACTAACATTTTCGGAAAATTTTACGAAGAATGTAATGATACATTCAAATTGTCCTAATATAATTATCATCGTATAATAGAGAAATTATTGCTCTTGTGATAAGCAAATCCTAACTATAACGTATATTTCTTGCATATAAGCCAACGTTAATTAATAGCTTCATAACATGATGTTAATGGAACAAGAGAAATTGCGTACAATGTGTAGAATAACGTCATGCATATTTAGAGAAGTCCAAACAGAGTTTCAAGCAAATCTTTGCATATGTACATACACGAACTAATATAAGCAAATATTTATCGTGTTGTATCATATAGAATGTCCGATGTTTAACGACTCCGCACTTCACCAAACGCTAAGAGAAACACATTTCTACACGCAGAAATTACAAAGTTAAAACGATACAAAAAAAACCTTCAGTTGTATTGTATTGTACAAAGATACAGACATTTGTTGAAATAGGAAAATTTAGGAAACATTGATACAATAAAATCAGACATTTTATATGTTACAACCTACTAGATCTACTAGGTTTCATGAAATAAATTCTAACGTAGGGCCATCAGCAGAATACAATACCGCTAGAGACACCGTAATCCTGATAGACAGTGATCCAATGATGGAACAACCCCCGAGCACGTCTGTCATCACTCAGAACCTTCCTGGACCGTCAATCTTGAAGGATCCTAGGAAAACCGGTTCGACCACAATCCAGCAAATCTAACATGTTCCTTTCACCTTTGATGACCAGTCCGCCTAAAAATTTATTGCCAAAGATACAACACGCTAATAACAGGTAATTGTATATCGCAGATAGGTTCAATAACGATCGATGATCGATCGGGTGGCGGTCGAACGAAGAATGGCATTGAAAGTTCCAACAGAAGAGAGATATTCCTATGAATTTATTTTTTTAAAGAGGAATAATCAGTATATTTTTTCATATACTCGAACACCACAATCCTATTAAATTATATCTTTCATTCCAATAGCATATACGATTAATTATATGACAATTAAAGTATTTTTGTAATTTATTAAATTATTTTAAAATTGTTAAATTTCATTTTCATTCTCGTTTACTTTACCAGAGAAGATGTTTGACATTCTGCTTTCTTTTTTTACAAGTTTCACCAGTTCCAACGTAGACTGGTAAGAATATTTAACCATTATCGTCGTTTAACATTCAATGGCCATTATTTCGTTGTAAGATAGTATGTGAAAACTTGTAATCGGTATAGCGAATCGCATGAAATGTAGAAAAGGAAAGGACCAAAAAAAATTTATCGATCGCGACCAGATAGAAGACTGTCAATGTGACGAAGATGCCGCCTGAAAAGACTGTGACACGACTCTGCGCACGCGCGCTGCGATGTAAAACCGTTAGGGAAAATTACGCTACTCCACTGCTTTCGATTTTACATATATAAGAACACGAAGAAAACAAAGAAAATGATAAAAAAAAATCTCACACACGGACACACACATTGTAACGTATTCTACCTACGCTAAAGCTTCATTATACAAATTATTAAGATATAGCAATGACCTTACCTTTTTCAGTTGGAAATCACTGAACGATTCAATTGCTCCCGTGTAAAGTATCTTATCTAAGATAATGTTCACTTGCACAGCGGATCAATTTAAGCGTTCCGTGCTATTGCGCATGTTCAATTTAACTGTCAAAATCAATAGGAGTTCGCGGTTAATTTCGCCTCGTCGTAATTCACATCAATGTAATCTCGTATCACTCGCCATAACCAAAAAAAAAAAAAAAGAAAAGAAAAAAAAAAAAGAAAAGAAAATACAGGCTAAATCTCTATTAATCCACTAGACAATTTTATCGCAGAATATTTGATGTTATCCGATAGGTTCCGTGAGTGTTCGGTACAGTAGCTTATCTAAGACTGTTCCCTTGCACAGCGGATCAATTTAAGCTTCCCGTGCTATTGCGCATGTTCAATTTAAGCGTTCCGTGTTATTGCGCATGTTCAATTTAGCTGACAAAATCAATAGGAGTTCGCGGTTAATTTCGCCTCGTCGTAATTTACATCTATATAATCTCGTATCACTAGCCATAAACAAAAAAAAAAAAAAAAAAAAGAAGAAAAAAAAAAAAGAAGAAAAAAAGAAAAAAAGAGGGAAAAAAATACAGGCTAAATGTCTATTAATCCACTAGACAATTTTATCGTAGAATATTTGATGTTATCCGACAAGTTACGTAAGTGTTCGGTATTTTATCGATGTTGACTCGTGAAATGTTTCATATCTAAGTACCAGTTACGTTATACCGTTTATCGAGAGAATAAGTGTGATCGTTCAAGAGCGTAAATTTCGAGGAATTGGAAAGTCGAGGGGATTTAAAAAGGGAAGGAAGCGGATCTAATTGTAAGTGCTGAGAAAGGGGAAAAATGACGCGCACAATGTAATCTCGTATCACTCGCCATAACCAAAAAAAAAAAAAAAAGAAAAGAAAAAAAAAAAGAAAAAAAAAGAAAAGAAAATACAGGCTAAATCTCTATTAATCCACTAGACAATTTTATCGCAGAATATTTGATGTTATCCGATAGGTTCCGTGAGTGTTCGGTACAGTAGCTTATCTAAGACTGTTCCCTTGCACAGCGGATCAATTTAAGCTTCCCGTGCTATTGCGCATGTTCAATTTAAGCGTTCCCTGCTATTGCGCATGTTCAATTTAAGCGTTCCGTGTTATTGCGCATGTTCAATTTAGCTGACAAAATCAATAGGAGTTCGCGGTTAATTCCGCCTCGTCGTAATTTACATCTATATAATCTCGTATCACTAGCCATAAACAAAAAAAAAAAAAAAAAAAAGAAGAAAAAAAGAAAAAAAGAAAAAAAGAAAAAAAGAGGGAAAAAAATACAGGCTAAATGTCTATTAATCCACTAGACAATTTTATCGTAGAATATTTGATGTTATCCGACAAGTTACGTAAGTGTTCGGTATTTTATCGATGTTGACTCGTGAAATGTTTCATATCTAAGTACCAGTTACGCTATACCGTTTATCGAGAGAATAAGTGTGATCGTTCAAGAGCGTAAATTTCGAGGAATTGGAAAGTCGAGGGGATTTAAAAAGGGAAGGAAGCGGATCTAATTGTAAGTGCTGAGAAAGGGGAAAAATGACGCGCTCTTAGACAGTATTATCTTGCTAAAGCAAGGATGATTAGCGCTATCCTTCTTTCTGCGTTCACTTGTTGATCGTTAATTGATGGTATATAGAATATTTTTGTTAAAAACATGATTGTTGCTATATTTTAGTCGTTTTAATCCTTTCAGCATTACCACCATCGTGGCAATGGAATTTAAAGTGAGATTGAAAATCTCTGAGAATTTTAATTACGTAAGAGAATTACGCACTAAGCATACGATAACGTAAGCGATTCATATATTTATTTATAGTTTCGGTTTACTTCTTTCGATATCTCCAACGACTGATTAATATGACGTTTTATCGAAGTTTAATACTTTTACTTCCATTTTCACAGACTGAAAATAGAGAAGAATAATTCATAACTATGATGATCTATTTTATTGACTTTTTTTAAATTAGGAATTATTGTTATCGATAGCGATGATAGTAAAAGCGAAGCTTTTACAAAGAGTCAATAAATATCGTGGTTCAATGTTTAAAGGATTATATTGTTGAGTGTCAAAGATATATAATGTTTAGCGATAGAAGAGAATTATTCGTCGTTATAATAATGTACTCAATATGATCGGAAGTGAGAGGTGAGAGAGCGAATTTAGACGGACGAAGTATGACAATTATTTACGAAGGTTTCGATGATACGATGCGATTTATGCCGCTTTGCATATTTCGAGGTGGATAGTAAAGTTAATGGTCGACGTTTACCCTTCGATGATGTAGTCTCTGAACAGGTTAAGCAGGTGTCGATTAACAGGTAACTACGATACTCGAGATATTGTAATAATAGGATCACGTACTACAAAAAGATTTATGGTTGGATAATTTGTTGCGCAATGAATATGAATAATTTCTTGTGCAATTAATATTCAAATACTAAAAGAAAAGAGAAATAGAGCGAAATGTAACACTTACAAATTTTTAAAAATTTATATTAGCTTTCATATCTTCAAAATTTATAGAACTATAATTATTTGTTATATCGACGTGGCTACCGTTACTTCTTATATTCAATTCATTATGTTTCATTACTTTTAACATTCAGAAATTAATTTGTGCAAATATTAAGTATTTCGCAATTTCCAGCTAACAATATCGTTAGACAGGGAATCACGTTTTTTTCGATTTTATCTTAAATTTTGTCACATGTAGCATAAGCAGGTCGACTATCTGCCTGGTTTGTATATTAAAAGCTTATATTTTTCGATCGTTGTACGCAGGAGTTATTTCGGTTAAGAGATTCAGGGAGAAGCAGCTACTTCGATAGTTTAATTCTGTAGTCTATAAACTGAGCTTAGAAACATAGGGGAGTTCCTTTTATTTTTTGCTATTAATATAGATAGGTGGTAGCCATATTTCTAAAGGGGATAACACAGGCCATTAAATCACTTTTATTTCTCCTTACACAAGACAAGATGAAAAATATATACCAAAATAGATATGAACTTCCCATTAAAAAATTTATCGATGTTTTCATTTTAAATAATTTTGAATAGCAGGAAGTAAGCGATATAAAGTCGTACCAGCTTAATTGTGAAAGTCATTATATTAGTAATAAATAATGTGCGTTTAGAGCTTTTTGTAATCCTATTAGTTTCTTTCTTTACAAATCATTCCGTCGAGTTCTGCATTAATTTTCTTTTATATACATATATATACGTACTTATTATAGAAACTTACTAAGTATATTATTATTAATTGTATAGAAATTAGATATGCACATATTAAACTCCTTTTCCAAAATTACAAAAGAAGAAAAACGAAAGGAAAAGGTCGTGATCCTTTATGTACGATATTTTCAGCCAACGAATACTTCGCCCGCTTAAACTTGCAATTCGATCGCATCCACAGTTGGAGGATGACAAACACTTGATCTGTCCTTGTTAAACTTAAAAAGACAAAAAAAAAGAACTCTATTTTCTCGTAGATCGACTGTCGAATGTTTCCGCGTGTATAACGCCTCCAATTCCCGTTATCAATTATAATATCTATTTTCCAACTGCGTAAACTGTTCAGGGTTTCACCTAGTCTAAGGTGTGAACCATAGACACTGAGACGATGGAAGGGTATTTAGAACGAAGAGGGAAGAAGGAGGAAAGAGGAGAGGGTTGTGTCGTTTGACGGTTCAGCGAGGAAAGCGTTTCGGATCATTTCAGACCTAAAAATAGGAATTATAAAATAAACGTTTAAGTCAGTGATGCGATTTCTTTTTTTTTTTTTTTTTTCGCTGCGTTTCGTTGAGTGAGTGCACACGACGAAAAACGTGCGGAAAATATGTATAAGTGTACTGTTCTAGAGTAACAAGGGCCTAACTCCACTTTTTATATTCTTAACAGTCCACGTATTCGCGTTCATTGGTAACGTACACAATTTTTATTATCACAAATTGACTGGTCTCGTTCTCCTCGTTGCTTCGTCGAAGTATTTTTCGTTTGCGCATAAAATGACCGTACCTAAAATTAGAGTATCGTTTTACAATCCTTTGACTTGTTGTTTACGTTAAATTCAACGAACAGGAAAAAATACAAGTTGCCGCGAAACTTTGCCCCTTAAAAATCTTTTTTTTTTTACACGGTGGTTCCTGGTTACAGGAACTTTCAGCAAACCGTTTTCATTAGAATAAGTTTCACGAGTTTTACGTAAACATGAAATTTGCAAGCGATGAAAATTTCGAAGCTTCCTGCAATTATACGACTCGTTCGTAAGAAATCGCATCGTTCTCGTTATATCTGTGATCAATATGGTTTGTAAGTAATCAAAGTGGACGTTAAGAGTAAATATTCGTCCTTTGCCATTAATCCTTTGCTCAAAGAGATGAACAAGTGGAGGAGGATTCACACTATTGGTGTATAAGATGTATTCTCGGTGACCTAATTAACATTTTAAAATCTAGTCGTTGTCAATACTCAGAGCTTCACATAAAGTAGGCAAAAATCGAATCTATTCATGTTCAAATATCGAAACCCAAAAGACTCTGTATCCCAGTTAGTCTTTCAGTTAATTGAATGTTCGAAATTCTTTCGATCCTTCATTTTACAAACATACGAATACGTACAAAACACGGTGATCAAAATATCAAGTATACAATTATCCATTAAGTATCATAGATTTTAATAATCTATCGTTTGTATTAAGATCCGTCCGTTTTCGATGAAACGTTCATTTCCTTTTCAACGAAATATTTCCGCTACTATTCGTTTAATGGGAAGAAGCATTAGAATAACCGCATAAGCTTCGTTTGGATTAGTCAATTTACTTCGATTCAACAAATTTCAATTCGGGTAATACGAAACCAGCCTGCAATTTTCATCTATTTTACTCGAATTTCTATACTTGTTCTCATCAATTACCAAAGACTCTTGATAGCATATGATTAGCAATATTTCACATACCGATACGAATGAATTTACTTGACCAAACGAAACTTAATTAAATATGCTTTCAGGTTTTAAAAACAAACTCGAGACCTTTCAGTTGTTCGTTGACTTAAAGAAATAATGTAATCTTACTTCTAAATTTTGTTTAGAACTTACTGATATGTACCGATGCTTCTTCTTATAAACTTTACATTCTGTTATATTTCGTATATATAAAATTTATTTATTATAAATATATGTTTCTAATCCAAAATTGTAATTTTTTACATACATCCGTAAATACGTTCCCTTCATTCTCCATCAAGTATCCTCTTGAAATCCAAGTAACTTAATTAATCTGAATGAAGGTACACGTACTGATATATTCGGATTAGACAGAAACGAAACTATACCGATAGGAACGCGAGAAACGCACTCCAACTAGCCATATCCGAGACATAATCAAAAAAGAAAAAAAAAGAAAGAAAAGAAAAGAAGAAACAAGAATTCTTCGTTTAAGGGAACCCTGACGAATGATTGTTCGATCGATGGATAGATTTTTCCAGCTCGAGAAACGCGATTAAAAAGAGCACTGAGAAACAATCGCGAGAGAAAAGAGAAGATATAAAGTGCTTGGGATTCGTGGGAAGAAAGGGTGACTGATAGATAAGTATTCGACACATGGTCGACTGTCCTAGATAGGGTTAAGATTTCGATGACGTAGAATTATCGGTAATAACGCGGTAACCTTGTTGCTATTACAATGAAACGTATAAAGACTCGTGGCTTAAATGGTTTGAATATTTCATTAATTAAATATAATTAGAAGAAAATAATTGCAATTATCTTCTCTGTATAATTTCCAACAAAATCTTATTTGATATTTAATATGATTTGTAAGTGGTTATCGATTTACGTCTCAAAGTACTCGAACTGAAAAATAATCTTCCTTTGGCTATTTCGTTTCTAAGTTGCTGCGGATCGTTCGTGCGAAGATTTCGATACGTGAATTCAGGGTTACCGAGTAATGTTTCGGATTTTACGTCACCAAGAGCAACCAGTAGAGCGAACAGTACAAAGTAACATGTCCTAGAGCTGATCGAGAAAGAGAAAAGCGTTCGAGAGCGAGGATAGTGTTAGGTGGTAGCAGATGCGTTATGTTTCATGGGAAACGACAGGATTAATATTCGTTCGCGTTAATAAGACAGATTGTTGTATGTTAGCGAGTATGTGTCTATGGAAAATCGTTGGATGTTGAAGAAATAGCATTAAAACCGCGATTTAATACGTTTGCTTCTGATACGCTACTCGTGTCTCTCAGAAAATTTCAATGTTTACTTTTAAAATCAGCCTATGATTCAGAAACCTTTTCAATTCCATTTCTTCAACTAATTCTTGTAAATCTTCGTATTTATTTCATTTTTGCGAGTTACATTATAAGGTACTTTACAGTTTCCTTGTTGTCATGTGATTTTGTTAATATAAGTTTATACTATTGATCAATAAGAAATGCTGACATTTCTTTATACTATTACTTATCAAATTTTTAGAAATTCATAGTTGCTACAGCTACAGGTTTTATTTCAGCTATTAGAAGATATCGCATTATTCGCGTTAATATACCATTTTCTTCTGCCATTGGACGTTATACACAATGTACGTGTAAGAAGAGAAATTCTTTTGTATGATAAAAATTTTATTTCGTACGTTACCATTGTTTCAAGATATATATACAAACATTTCAGATTTTACGATTTGTTTCCTTGGATTTGATTAATTATCTTTGCATTTAGCGCTTGGATAAATTATACGTACAAACAAATTTTTAATTTAGTAGACCTTAAATATTTCAAATCTAAAACTACACAGAAGACGATGTTTCTATAAGAGAAAATTGCGAAAATTGACAACTGATGTTTACAAATGTTGCTTTTATATATTCTACAAGTCGATTACGTAACACACATGTATCTTAGCAAAAATTTTAGAATCTTTTAAATTAGATTTAGTTAATTCTATCGATCCTATTGTTTTCACTAGAATTAACGTATACCTCAATCAAATTGTATATTTTCAACCAAACAGAGAGGCATACGGGAAACGTATAGACGAATGCATGATCAAACGCATGTAACTTCTAAGGCAGTGAAGCTACCGAAGGAATACGACAAAGCAATTTAAACGAAAAATCCAAAGTCGTGTTCTATCTATATCAAATAAACGTGCACCTAAATAATACGCAAACGCAAACACGTATACACGTATGTATATGTGTACATCAAACATGAATGTACGTACATATATATATATATATACATATATATATATGTATATAATACATTACGTGTTGTTACACAACGTTAACGATGATCCACACAAACAGATTACGAGAGGACGTTTTACGCGTGATTAGGTTCGATTTCGGATGTTTATCGTACGTTGACGATTACGAGGAATTTTAGAAGTTGGTCCAAGAAAAGGAGAAATTAAGGGGAAAGATGAGAGAAAGTGGAAAAAATACGATATATAAGAGACGATCAGATCATATCGAGGATAAGAAATTGTATTAATATACATGTACATTGCATTGCGGAAATATATACATTATGTAAATTCTATATATATATATATATATATACATATACATACATATGCATACATATATATATATATATATGATGCGTGTGTAATTAATAAAGTGTTGATATATATGGTTGACGATAATGCCACCGCCTCTATTGTCTTCTCTATTCGTTTATTTAATAATCTTATGTTAAATGTCCAAGCAAATATTATTTCAATATATATATTTTATTTTTAAATAATATTATACGATACTATATAATGTCTTAATAAGTTAATATTACAAATCTGCATTATCTTTTTGGTAAACGTTTCTTATATGTACTACTTATTTATATATCTAAAAATATATGTTTTTCTCTTGCCAGGTGAGTTTACAAGCATTTTTGGTGCATTTATATAAACGTTTCATTTCTTTCCTTCTCTTCTCTTGTTTTCTTTCTTTTTTTTTTTTTTTTTTTGGCATATTAACTGTTCGATGAACACAATCGAGGTATAACAAATCTTTCTATTCGTTCATTTATGAATAATTCTACGAGTATCTGGTTAAACATGGCTTACTTAAATTATCACTCGTTTATTTTAACTTAAGCCTTGAGTTTGAATTTTACGATTAGCATTAATAGAGTTTTGTAGCTGGATATTTGAAAAGTATCGAACATCATCTTGATACCGTTAACAACGATCGAGACGATTATCTTAGGAATTAGAGAAATTATCTAAATCTAGCTTTAAAATTGGTCGTCGTAATCGCTGTACAATCATCGGAGGACGGAATGTCTGAATTATAAGTAGATTAACCCTTTGACATTGTTAACAGAATGATAAATAATTCAGAATGAACGATTTAGAAAATAATTATTTCTTCATCAGAAATCCTGTACATTTCCTGCTTCACGTACGAGAAATACATATTTTCAACTTTTTAAAAAAATAAATATATGAAAATTCAAAATGTGAAATTTATAGCGGATAATATATATTTAATACGTTTTGTCTGCTATACTAATGCCATACTAGTATGCTTGCTACGCCGTTAAATAGTAGAGAATGTTATTTCTTCCTTTCTTATAACGAAGAAAGCTTTGGATTTTGAAATCATAAAAAATAAAACTATTTCAATTATAGAGATCTGGATTATGATGTTTCAACGAAAATCAATCGTGGCAATTAACTCGATTAAATCTTATCTTACTACGTGACACGATAAAAGCGTCTTATCTATGTCAATGTAATCGACACGAAATACTTAATCCAATAAGAATATTTTTATAGATCGATCTCTATTGCTATGCTGATCTCTGATCGAATCTAGAGTAACGTAAGACAAATAAATCGCGTTTATTGAACAGACTACAAACAAACTCTGAACACAATCATGCTCTTGAATCTACTTCAGGCTTTGTTATAGTTATCCCATATGCAAAAAGGATGAGAATCTTTCTCGTTCATCGACGAGTACGTACATCACGTTTACCATGTACTTCATAAATCTTTAACATATTTCATTGGCTTTGAAAATCTAAAATTCTCTGCCTTCGTAGTCAAGTTGTTGAAGGTACGTTGATCCTGGATAAAAGCGTTGAAATTGTTTCCCTTTGCTACAGTACGTAGACGTTTGCTATAGTAATATACGATATTATACAGAGTAATTAGGTGGTAGCAGGTGGCGGACCGAAAACCACTCTGCTTCTCGAAACAGCTCCTAGAACCGGCTTCAGAAGGATGAAGAAACCCGCGATGAAGAACGCTGTGAACGTCAAGCTTCTTCCAGTATAGCCACCAGGCCACCATTTCGTGTACGTGCCCGTGATCAACGTCGCAAGCAAGAGCACCGTGACTATGATACCACCAAACGCGTGCATGATTTTCAGAAGAACCGGCCTGAAACGCGGATACAGCCACCTGGAATTGTTGGTGACGATGCCGAACGCAGCTGTTAGAAACGCCAAGATAATGCTGACCAATCCGAGGATCGCGTGAGGCGTGACAAAATGCGGATTATTGTTGTTGTTCTTGTTGACCACGATGATGATCAGTCCGACTAATACTAATGCTAGACCGGTGGCGTGCAGGATCCAGTGAATCGTTACTCTATTGACTCTGGACACCTTCCAGCCGACATACGCTTCGCCGGAAACGCTGAATATCGCCTCGGTTATCAGAAGACCCACCTGTATCGAGGAAAAAGTTGCTACTTAATCGATTGGCGTTTAAAGAATTTTGTATGGGAACAAAGGGAACAGATAAGTTTTGCTATGGGAATGGATGTCGGTTCGATCATGTGGAAAGTTTCGTAGGGTTTGAGTAGATTTGACGGAGATCGTTAGGTACCAGATTCCACAACGGAGTTGCGAAGTGTTTTTAGGTGATTGTCAAGGTTACTTTTAGTTAGTTTTATATTCTAAAATATCTATCATTTTAATATGTTTTCATTGGCTTATGAGGAATGTTTTGTATAGCGGGAGGGAGTCGCGAAGTGTCTTTTAGAGGGCGGTTCTAGATTGAAATATAGTACATCATTAAACATTTAATTTCTGCAAACTATTATATCGTATTTGCCCACTTCTTTCGACAGCGTTATGTAAATCATTCGCACTGTCGAAAATGTTTAAGTCTGTGATCTTGTTTCAATCGTTCTAAAAAGCTCAGTAACGCGATGACCACCGTGGCAGCCAACGTGTTTCTTAAAATTTCAATTTATAGCGTTACATCATTTACATCACTTACTGTGTCAGTGCACCATCTGCATGTTGATACCCAGATGGTAGAATCGCAATGTCCTAACTCTCAAAAATAGCAATTATTCCTGGCCGTGTCATAAACTCGGCCCAACGACGAGCTCTAACACGTAGCTTTAGTGTTTGACGAATTTGATAGGCAGAGCAATCGACAGCAATCGACAGCAATCGACAGAGAAAATAGCGATCGTTTTAGTTTACTCAGAGAATGTTGCAACCAATTTGCGAATTGTGTTGTCGTTAATCTATCTATTTAGCGACGATGGCAATAAAAAATAATTCATTGCACGTCTCTTAGACCAAGGGAACATTATTAAAATATCAGTGTTTAATATCGATAAAGAAATATTAATCGGTTTGTACAGAATATGATAATCTGCCATGGGGCAAGTGCGGATCACCATGGAGCACCAGCGACTGCTTCATGCCAGAACCTTTAGCGCAATGTGTAGATCTAGCCACGAACACCTTCGACCCAAAATGTTTCAATTCCACTGAGATAGTCTTTGGTAATGTGACTGTGGGAAACATCACCAGTGCCTTAATTAAAAAATCAGATGCCGAGGAATATTTCATGTAAGTAGAGTACATTCACAAGTATTGCTATTAAATCTAACAAAATAAGAATTATGCTTCGTATCGTGTAATTGATTCAGTAGTGATAAACGCGAAATAATTCAGAAAATAAAGTTATTAGTTGCGAACTAAACCACTTTTCTAATATATCATTTCAATCATACGTTACGCAGCACTGTAGTGTTGGGGTTAAGTAGCGGCATCGACGACATAGGTTCAATTCGATACCCGATGGCAATTACTCTCCTGCTGACTTGGGTTATCGTCTTCCTCTGTCTGTACAAAGGTGTTCAAAACTCAGGAAAGGTTGTATATTTCACTGCTCTCTTTCCACACATCATTCTGGTAAGCGTAATTTTGATCAACTCTTCTTTAGAATTTTTATTTTCTTCTGGAATTCTATAATCTGACTTATTTTCCATACTTGTTAATATCGCGATTACTTTTTTCAATTCCTGCTAATACGCGTCCTATCATATCGAATGATTTTCCCCACACACCTTTTTTGATTCCAACCAACGCGGAGAGCTGTAAACGAAGAAGTCTGTTTTCTGTTCGTAGATCATTCTTTTCATTCGAGGGATTTTACTTCCCGGCGCCCGGGAGGGCATTCTCTTTTATCTAATGCCCAATTGGAAAAGGCTACTGTCCGCGAAAGTGTGGGGCGAAGCGGCTGTGCAGGTTTTCTTCTCCTTGAGCCCTGCTTGGGGTGGTTTGATAACGCTCAGCTCCTACAACAAATTCCACAACAACTGCTACAGGGACGCGTGGATCGTCACCATCGGCAATCTCGTCACGTCCTTCTTCGCTGGTCTTTTCATTTTTTCTGTGATCGGATTCCTGGCTCACGAGTTTCGCGTTCCTGTCTCGTCTGTCGTCGATCAGGGTATTGGACTGGCTTTCATTGTCTATCCTGAGGTACGTGAATATAGAATTATTATTAGCATAAAACGTTCTTCCTTTTGTAAACTTATTTTAGATCAGGCTCGAGTTCTTTTTTGTGACATTATGTTGGATGAATATTTTTTAAAAGTTTATCATGTATTTGATCGTGTCTTTGGATCGTGTCTTGGTTTCATTTATTTTTCTTTGCTCTTCACGCGCTTCAAAATATTTCGATTAACATTTCGATAGATTTGTTAGAATGATACGTGTAATTATTACTAGATTGCGGTTTATACATTTAAGGGAAATTTAAGCATGCAGAAGTGTATGTGTAGTGCGCTAAAATATATATGATATTCGATGTAAATTATTCGTTATAATATCTGTAGACCTTGATTTATCTATCTATTCTATCTTTCCTTGATTGTGTTTATAAATATCCGAATTTACATGAACAACCATAGTCTAATAATTATTGTGCAATCAATGTTTATTACGTATCAGTAGTATTTATACAATTCATTTCTACAGATTCGATGAAAGAAGTAAAAGACGATAGACTGAAGTAAATTTTAGAAATCGACATTATAGGGAGAACTGAAAGACTTTAGGATTACAAATCAGATTACTTCTTTATTTTCATACAAAACGAAAGTACCTACCTCTGTAACAGCATTGATCGTTTTGTTATTTTACTTTTTATTCTACTGCTACATTTTATGCTGCAGTGTATTAGCTACACATTCTTTTAATATTAAATGTTATACTATCTAAGAATATATATCAGACTAAAACATTTGTATAAACATTATCATACATTAATCATTAAAAGATATATTTTATATATTCATTACATATATAAAGTATACTGTGTTAATTATATACTTTTATGTCATACAAATAGGCAGTAACTCGTTTACCACTTGCATCACTTTGGTCGGTGCTCTTCTTCATGATGCTGTTCACTTTGGGTCTCGATTCTCAACTCGCTCTGATAGAAACTGTTACTACAGCGATCCTCGATGGCTTTCCAGTATTGAGAAAATACAAATTTTGGGTCGTCCTGGCAACATCTGTATTCGGTTACCTCGGTGGTCTCATTTTCACTACCAATGTAAGTTTATATTGTACATAGAAGAAACCGCGAATATTTCTTTTCTACAACTGATACTAAAAAGGATAAGTAAATAATTTCAAACGTAGAAAAAAGAATTCGTAAACGTTACTAATAACTAGAAACTTGTATTCATCGAACTTTAATCACTTTTCATTTATAAGATTAAAAAATACCAAGTAATACACGACTAAATTCAAAATAAGTGATCATTATAAAAAGCTTTATATTAGTTATAGAAATTTATTATATCGATGAAGATAATATTAGGAACCTACGATTATATATGTGCTTTAATTATTATATCGAATTCACATATCTAGGTAACTTCATATTATATTAATATTCTGTAATTAATAATCTGTAATGCATAATCTTGTCACTTGATAACGTAATTATATCTACTAATATATAACAAGTACGCGATACTTATCAGATGGAGCTCTCGAGTGTATTTATGTATATCTTAAATTATGGCCGTAAGCTAACAGATAAACTGCCTGTCCATTTATAAAACTGTACTACTTTTTACTTCATCGTCTTATTATCTTTACAATCTGAATATTCTAGTGTTATTCGTAGCTGTTATCTCCTTTTATATATCTATTACCTATACCCTAAAGTATCTTAGAAATATTAGTGTACGATAAATAAAATAATTATCGTCTTTCACAATATTCAATCTGCTTATATGTTCCATGTACGTTATAATTTATTTTCCCAAGTAAAAGGTTACAAAAAAATGAGACAGAGTTTCACATTTATTTTTCTACGGATCCATAACATATAAATTAAAAATTACAAAGTATTTTACTTTTTTGAAGAAGAATGCTCTTAATTAAAATGTCACATTTCGCTGCACTTGCAGTCTGGTATGTACTGGTTGCATTTGATGGACAAGTACGCAGCGAATTGGGCGGTGTTATTCATCGCCATAAGCGAATGTATCGTGGTCGGCTGGATCTACGGTGCGGATCGATTTCTCGACGACGTGCAGCAGATGGTCGGATCTCATAGTCGTTTCTGGAGACTTTTCTGGAAATGGATGTGGAAAGTGATTACACCAGCTACGATCTTCTTCATCCTATTTTCTAATTGGGTCGAATACCATCCGCTTACATACAATAACTACGTTTATCCAAAATGGGCGAACATTGTTGGATGGATTATCAGTATGCTACCAATATTGGTCATCATTGGTGTGGCTCTCGTAAGTAAAATTAAATCGTTCGACGTTGTTCGCGGTGAAATACGAGTGTCGTCGTTTACAAAGTAATTTAGGAACACGATAACATTTAAAGTATTTGGTCTCTTGAAGTCGGAGGAATTGAATGAGAGTTTCAGGATTGGTACATACAATAGAATGTGGATTATTGGAATATTGATTATTGGCACGCCGATTATAAGAGTCCTTGATTGCATAGACAGAAGTTCTTTCAATTCTCGAGTGTTTTGTCATGTATGATTGTAACACAGAAACAGTTATATTAATATAACAAAGTACTTAGGTGCACCAGTCATCATATCGGTCGAAAGTCTTTTCCCCTTTTCGTGAAAATTAGCAGTTTAGAGTTAGAGCTTCTGTGCGTAGTTACTATATGATTTTATATAAGTTATAACAAAGCGAAGTAATAATAGCTACATTGAATGACAATACACTGACAGCAATGATTTGGAGATTGTATCTCCCTAGATATTATACACTTCACGCCGTCTTTACGATCATTTACCTTTACATTCATTCGTCCTTACAAACATTCTCCTTCTATCTAAACAAATATCGAAAATGCTTTGACACTTCGAAAAAAGTGCGTAAGTGCAGTATTTTAGGAAGTAAAATATCAATATCTCGATTGATTTAAAATACACGATAAAGAACCATCGATGTTTTCTTTCATTTTCTAAAAATCCTTCCATTCCAGTCGCGTGGCAATTTTTATTTATAGCAAAAGCCGCCTGATCAATAAAGTGTTAATATTTCTATGAACTATGCGCATAGTAAATGACGCTTCAGAATTAAGAGAAAAAAAGGACTCTTGCTTCTCATAATAATTAAAATACGTATAGCTCAACCTTGGTATCCTAATAGTTTTATCAACAATTCCACTAATATTATCAAAATATTCCCAGGTATATATACGTATATATATATACGTTATTCATTACAGTATCAACTGAGGAATCGGAGTCATCGTTCTACCTACGACGAGGAGAGCAATAATGGCAACGATCTCGACGACAGGCTGTCATGGCAAAGATCAGGAAGAGGGCAAATGAAGAACAACGGGAATAATGTTTGGTGCCGCGCGAAGATGCTTTTACAACCTACTTCTAAGTGGGGTCGTGGGGCCAAGAATTTATCTATCCCGTCGATAACGATCACTCACACACCAGATGATCTGCCAGGTGATCTGCCAGGTAATCAAGGACTTGATTAAGCTCCAGTCGTGTGCAAGTAAACATCATCCGACAGGACGTGTATTACGTTACGGCACGGCGTGGAGCGGCGTGGTGGATGCATGGTCGTACGAGGCGCAATTTTCATCAGTTTCGGTTCTAATTGCATTTAACTCGGCTGGTAGCAGATAATAATTAATCTAAATATAATAAGCTATGATAGACATTCGATGCCATTATGACCGAGCGAAGGTTAACGCTGTACAGGTACAAGGAAACGGTGTTTTTCTTATATTAAACGAAATTATCTCGGATTTGTGTAGAGGTCTCTGCTTACATCGTGTGCTGACGGTGATCGATAATCAGATACGTCTGGATACGCGATTGTTGGATATGCAGGGTGCTGCAGAAAATATGTGCCTCGTATTTTAAAACTATAATATATCAGTCGTATAGTTGTCGACCAAATTCTGATAGAATGAAACGCTAGCAAATACACGATTGTTTTATTTGTAAAGCACAAATGTTACGAGCAGTCTGCGGACGTTCGTGCATCTATGACAAAACCAGATATGCAAAATGCAAATACAAAATGTCAATAGTTTATAATCGTATTAAATAGGTCGATAGAATTTTAAGTGACAAGTGGCAATTTTATCAGTGAAGGATTATAACGATCGATTTACATATATTTAGGATAATTGCTAATTATTAATCACCCAATGGTATTTCATTAGTTCTTAATTATATTTTGCGGAAGGAATTCTTTTCACGACTAACATTTTCGGAAAATTTTACGAAGAATGTAATGATACATTCAAATTGTCCTAATATAATTATCATCGTATAATAGAGAAATTATTGCTCTTGTGATAAGCAAATCCTAACTATAACGTATATTTCTTGCATATAAGCCAACGTTAATTAATAGCTTCATAACATGATGTTAATGGAACAAGAGAAATTGCGTACAATGTGTAGAATAACGTCATGCATATTTAGAGAAGTCCAAACAGAGTTTCAAGCAAATCTTTGCATATGTACATACACGAACTAATATAAGCAAATATTTATCGTGTTGTATCATATAGAATGTCCGATGTTTAACGACTCCGCACTTCACCAAACGCTAAGAGAAACACATTTCTACACGCAGAAATTACAAAGTTAAAACGATACAAAAAAAACCTTCAGTTGTATTGTATTGTACAAAGATACAGACATTTGTTGAAATAGGAAAATTTAGGAAACATTGATACAATAAAATCAGACATTTTATATGTTACAACCTACTAGATCTACTAGGTTTCATGAAATAAATTCTAACGTAGGGCCATCAGCAGAATACAATACCGCTAGAGACACCGTAATCCTGATAGACAGTGATCCAATGATGGAACAACCCCCGAGCACGTCTGTCATCACTCAGAACCTTCCTGGACCGTCAATCTTGAAGGATCCTAGGAAAACCGGTTCGACCACAATCCAGCAAATCTAACATGTTCCTTTCACCTTTGATGACCAGTCCGCCTAAAAATTTATTGCCAAAGATACAACACGCTAATAACAGGTAATTGTATATCGCAGATAGGTTCAATAACGATCGATGATCGATCGGGTGGCGGTCGAACGAAGAATGGCATTGAAAGTTCCAACAGAAGAGAGATATTCCTATGAATTTATTTTTTTAAAGAGGAATAATCAGTATATTTTTTCATATACTCGAACACCACAATCCTATTAAATTATATCTTTCATTCCAATAGCATATACGATTAATTATATGACAATTAAAGTATTTTTGTAATTTATTAAATTATTTTAAAATTGTTAAATTTCATTTTCATTCTCGTTTACTTTACCAGAGAAGATGTTTGACATTCTGCTTTCTTTTTTTACAAGTTTCACCAGTTCCAACGTAGACTGGTAAGAATATTTAACCATTATCGTCGTTTAACATTCAATGGCCATTATTTCGTTGTAAGATAGTATGTGAAAACTTGTAATCGGTATAGCGAATCGCATGAAATGTAGAAAAGGAAAGGACCAAAAAAAATTTATCGATCGCGACCAGATAGAAGACTGTCAATGTGACGAAGATGCCGCCTGAAAAGACTGTGACACGACTCTGCGCACGCGCGCTGCGATGTAAAACCGTTAGGGAAAATTACGCTACTCCACTGCTTTCGATTTTACATATATAAGAACACGAAGAAAACAAAGAAAATGATAAAAAAAAATCTCACACACGGACACACACATTGTAACGTATTCTACCTACGCTAAAGCTTCATTATACAAATTATTAAGATATAGCAATGACCTTACCTTTTTCAGTTGGAAATCACTGAACGATTCAATTGCTCCCGTGTAAAGTATCTTATCTAAGATAATGTTCACTTGCACAGCGGATCAATTTAAGCGTTCCGTGCTATTGCGCATGTTCAATTTAACTGTCAAAATCAATAGGAGTTCGCGGTTAATTTCGCCTCGTCGTAATTCACATCAATGTAATCTCGTATCACTCGCCATAACCAAAAAAAAAAAAAAAGAAAAGAAAAAAAAAAAAGAAAAGAAAATACAGGCTAAATCTCTATTAATCCACTAGACAATTTTATCGCAGAATATTTGATGTTATCCGATAGGTTCCGTGAGTGTTCGGTACAGTAGCTTATCTAAGACTGTTCCCTTGCACAGCGGATCAATTTAAGCTTCCCGTGCTATTGCGCATGTTCAATTTAAGCGTTCCGTGTTATTGCGCATGTTCAATTTAGCTGACAAAATCAATAGGAGTTCGCGGTTAATTTCGCCTCGTCGTAATTTACATCTATATAATCTCGTATCACTAGCCATAAACAAAAAAAAAAAAAAAAAAAAGAAGAAAAAAAAAAAAGAAGAAAAAAAGAAAAAAAGAGGGAAAAAAATACAGGCTAAATGTCTATTAATCCACTAGACAATTTTATCGTAGAATATTTGATGTTATCCGACAAGTTACGTAAGTGTTCGGTATTTTATCGATGTTGACTCGTGAAATGTTTCATATCTAAGTACCAGTTACGTTATACCGTTTATCGAGAGAATAAGTGTGATCGTTCAAGAGCGTAAATTTCGAGGAATTGGAAAGTCGAGGGGATTTAAAAAGGGAAGGAAGCGGATCTAATTGTAAGTGCTGAGAAAGGGGAAAAATGACGCGCACAATGTAATCTCGTATCACTCGCCATAACCAAAAAAAAAAAAAAAAGAAAAGAAAAAAAAAAAGAAAAAAAAAGAAAAGAAAATACAGGCTAAATCTCTATTAATCCACTAGACAATTTTATCGCAGAATATTTGATGTTATCCGATAGGTTCCGTGAGTGTTCGGTACAGTAGCTTATCTAAGACTGTTCCCTTGCACAGCGGATCAATTTAAGCTTCCCGTGCTATTGCGCATGTTCAATTTAAGCGTTCCCTGCTATTGCGCATGTTCAATTTAAGCGTTCCGTGTTATTGCGCATGTTCAATTTAGCTGACAAAATCAATAGGAGTTCGCGGTTAATTCCGCCTCGTCGTAATTTACATCTATATAATCTCGTATCACTAGCCATAAACAAAAAAAAAAAAAAAAAAAAGAAGAAAAAAAGAAAAAAAGAAAAAAAGAAAAAAAGAGGGAAAAAAATACAGGCTAAATGTCTATTAATCCACTAGACAATTTTATCGTAGAATATTTGATGTTATCCGACAAGTTACGTAAGTGTTCGGTATTTTATCGATGTTGACTCGTGAAATGTTTCATATCTAAGTACCAGTTACGCTATACCGTTTATCGAGAGAATAAGTGTGATCGTTCAAGAGCGTAAATTTCGAGGAATTGGAAAGTCGAGGGGATTTAAAAAGGGAAGGAAGCGGATCTAATTGTAAGTGCTGAGAAAGGGGAAAAATGACGCGCTCTTAGACAGTATTATCTTGCTAAAGCAAGGATGATTAGCGCTATCCTTCTTTCTGCGTTCACTTGTTGATCGTTAATTGATGGTATATAGAATATTTTTGTTAAAAACATGATTGTTGCTATATTTTAGTCGTTTTAATCCTTTCAGCATTACCACCATCGTGGCAATGGAATTTAAAGTGAGATTGAAAATCTCTGAGAATTTTAATTACGTAAGAGAATTACGCACTAAGCATACGATAACGTAAGCGATTCATATATTTATTTATAGTTTCGGTTTACTTCTTTCGATATCTCCAACGACTGATTAATATGACGTTTTATCGAAGTTTAATACTTTTACTTCCATTTTCACAGACTGAAAATAGAGAAGAATAATTCATAACTATGATGATCTATTTTATTGACTTTTTTTAAATTAGGAATTATTGTTATCGATAGCGATGATAGTAAAAGCGAAGCTTTTACAAAGAGTCAATAAATATCGTGGTTCAATGTTTAAAGGATTATATTGTTGAGTGTCAAAGATATATAATGTTTAGCGATAGAAGAGAATTATTCGTCGTTATAATAATGTACTCAATATGATCGGAAGTGAGAGGTGAGAGAGCGAATTTAGACGGACGAAGTATGACAATTATTTACGAAGGTTTCGATGATACGATGCGATTTATGCCGCTTTGCATATTTCGAGGTGGATAGTAAAGTTAATGGTCGACGTTTACCCTTCGATGATGTAGTCTCTGAACAGGTTAAGCAGGTGTCGATTAACAGGTAACTACGATACTCGAGATATTGTAATAATAGGATCACGTACTACAAAAAGATTTATGGTTGGATAATTTGTTGCGCAATGAATATGAATAATTTCTTGTGCAATTAATATTCAAATACTAAAAGAAAAGAGAAATAGAGCGAAATGTAACACTTACAAATTTTTAAAAATTTATATTAGCTTTCATATCTTCAAAATTTATAGAACTATAATTATTTGTTATATCGACGTGGCTACCGTTACTTCTTATATTCAATTCATTATGTTTCATTACTTTTAACATTCAGAAATTAATTTGTGCAAATATTAAGTATTTCGCAATTTCCAGCTAACAATATCGTTAGACAGGGAATCACGTTTTTTTCGATTTTATCTTAAATTTTGTCACATGTAGCATAAGCAGGTCGACTATCTGCCTGGTTTGTATATTAAAAGCTTATATTTTTCGATCGTTGTACGCAGGAGTTATTTCGGTTAAGAGATTCAGGGAGAAGCAGCTACTTCGATAGTTTAATTCTGTAGTCTATAAACTGAGCTTAGAAACATAGGGGAGTTCCTTTTATTTTTTGCTATTAATATAGATAGGTGGTAGCCATATTTCTAAAGGGGATAACACAGGCCATTAAATCACTTTTATTTCTCCTTACACAAGACAAGATGAAAAATATATACCAAAATAGATATGAACTTCCCATTAAAAAATTTATCGATGTTTTCATTTTAAATAATTTTGAATAGCAGGAAGTAAGCGATATAAAGTCGTACCAGCTTAATTGTGAAAGTCATTATATTAGTAATAAATAATGTGCGTTTAGAGCTTTTTGTAATCCTATTAGTTTCTTTCTTTACAAATCATTCCGTCGAGTTCTGCATTAATTTTCTTTTATATACATATATATACGTACTTATTATAGAAACTTACTAAGTATATTATTATTAATTGTATAGAAATTAGATATGCACATATTAAACTCCTTTTCCAAAATTACAAAAGAAGAAAAACGAAAGGAAAAGGTCGTGATCCTTTATGTACGATATTTTCAGCCAACGAATACTTCGCCCGCTTAAACTTGCAATTCGATCGCATCCACAGTTGGAGGATGACAAACACTTGATCTGTCCTTGTTAAACTTAAAAAGACAAAAAAAAAGAACTCTATTTTCTCGTAGATCGACTGTCGAATGTTTCCGCGTGTATAACGCCTCCAATTCCCGTTATCAATTATAATATCTATTTTCCAACTGCGTAAACTGTTCAGGGTTTCACCTAGTCTAAGGTGTGAACCATAGACACTGAGACGATGGAAGGGTATTTAGAACGAAGAGGGAAGAAGGAGGAAAGAGGAGAGGGTTGTGTCGTTTGACGGTTCAGCGAGGAAAGCGTTTCGGATCATTTCAGACCTAAAAATAGGAATTATAAAATAAACGTTTAAGTCAGTGATGCGATTTCTTTTTTTTTTTTTTTTTTCGCTGCGTTTCGTTGAGTGAGTGCACACGACGAAAAACGTGCGGAAAATATGTATAAGTGTACTGTTCTAGAGTAACAAGGGCCTAACTCCACTTTTTATATTCTTAACAGTCCACGTATTCGCGTTCATTGGTAACGTACACAATTTTTATTATCACAAATTGACTGGTCTCGTTCTCCTCGTTGCTTCGTCGAAGTATTTTTCGTTTGCGCATAAAATGACCGTACCTAAAATTAGAGTATCGTTTTACAATCCTTTGACTTGTTGTTTACGTTAAATTCAACGAACAGGAAAAAATACAAGTTGCCGCGAAACTTTGCCCCTTAAAAATCTTTTTTTTTTTACACGGTGGTTCCTGGTTACAGGAACTTTCAGCAAACCGTTTTCATTAGAATAAGTTTCACGAGTTTTACGTAAACATGAAATTTGCAAGCGATGAAAATTTCGAAGCTTCCTGCAATTATACGACTCGTTCGTAAGAAATCGCATCGTTCTCGTTATATCTGTGATCAATATGGTTTGTAAGTAATCAAAGTGGACGTTAAGAGTAAATATTCGTCCTTTGCCATTAATCCTTTGCTCAAAGAGATGAACAAGTGGAGGAGGATTCACACTATTGGTGTATAAGATGTATTCTCGGTGACCTAATTAACATTTTAAAATCTAGTCGTTGTCAATACTCAGAGCTTCACATAAAGTAGGCAAAAATCGAATCTATTCATGTTCAAATATCGAAACCCAAAAGACTCTGTATCCCAGTTAGTCTTTCAGTTAATTGAATGTTCGAAATTCTTTCGATCCTTCATTTTACAAACATACGAATACGTACAAAACACGGTGATCAAAATATCAAGTATACAATTATCCATTAAGTATCATAGATTTTAATAATCTATCGTTTGTATTAAGATCCGTCCGTTTTCGATGAAACGTTCATTTCCTTTTCAACGAAATATTTCCGCTACTATTCGTTTAATGGGAAGAAGCATTAGAATAACCGCATAAGCTTCGTTTGGATTAGTCAATTTACTTCGATTCAACAAATTTCAATTCGGGTAATACGAAACCAGCCTGCAATTTTCATCTATTTTACTCGAATTTCTATACTTGTTCTCATCAATTACCAAAGACTCTTGATAGCATATGATTAGCAATATTTCACATACCGATACGAATGAATTTACTTGACCAAACGAAACTTAATTAAATATGCTTTCAGGTTTTAAAAACAAACTCGAGACCTTTCAGTTGTTCGTTGACTTAAAGAAATAATGTAATCTTACTTCTAAATTTTGTTTAGAACTTACTGATATGTACCGATGCTTCTTCTTATAAACTTTACATTCTGTTATATTTCGTATATATAAAATTTATTTATTATAAATATATGTTTCTAATCCAAAATTGTAATTTTTTACATACATCCGTAAATACGTTCCCTTCATTCTCCATCAAGTATCCTCTTGAAATCCAAGTAACTTAATTAATCTGAATGAAGGTACACGTACTGATATATTCGGATTAGACAGAAACGAAACTATACCGATAGGAACGCGAGAAACGCACTCCAACTAGCCATATCCGAGACATAATCAAAAAAGAAAAAAAAAGAAAGAAAAGAAAAGAAGAAACAAGAATTCTTCGTTTAAGGGAACCCTGACGAATGATTGTTCGATCGATGGATAGATTTTTCCAGCTCGAGAAACGCGATTAAAAAGAGCACTGAGAAACAATCGCGAGAGAAAAGAGAAGATATAAAGTGCTTGGGATTCGTGGGAAGAAAGGGTGACTGATAGATAAGTATTCGACACATGGTCGACTGTCCTAGATAGGGTTAAGATTTCGATGACGTAGAATTATCGGTAATAACGCGGTAACCTTGTTGCTATTACAATGAAACGTATAAAGACTCGTGGCTTAAATGGTTTGAATATTTCATTAATTAAATATAATTAGAAGAAAATAATTGCAATTATCTTCTCTGTATAATTTCCAACAAAATCTTATTTGATATTTAATATGATTTGTAAGTGGTTATCGATTTACGTCTCAAAGTACTCGAACTGAAAAATAATCTTCCTTTGGCTATTTCGTTTCTAAGTTGCTGCGGATCGTTCGTGCGAAGATTTCGATACGTGAATTCAGGGTTACCGAGTAATGTTTCGGATTTTACGTCACCAAGAGCAACCAGTAGAGCGAACAGTACAAAGTAACATGTCCTAGAGCTGATCGAGAAAGAGAAAAGCGTTCGAGAGCGAGGATAGTGTTAGGTGGTAGCAGATGCGTTATGTTTCATGGGAAACGACAGGATTAATATTCGTTCGCGTTAATAAGACAGATTGTTGTATGTTAGCGAGTATGTGTCTATGGAAAATCGTTGGATGTTGAAGAAATAGCATTAAAACCGCGATTTAATACGTTTGCTTCTGATACGCTACTCGTGTCTCTCAGAAAATTTCAATGTTTACTTTTAAAATCAGCCTATGATTCAGAAACCTTTTCAATTCCATTTCTTCAACTAATTCTTGTAAATCTTCGTATTTATTTCATTTTTGCGAGTTACATTATAAGGTACTTTACAGTTTCCTTGTTGTCATGTGATTTTGTTAATATAAGTTTATACTATTGATCAATAAGAAATGCTGACATTTCTTTATACTATTACTTATCAAATTTTTAGAAATTCATAGTTGCTACAGCTACAGGTTTTATTTCAGCTATTAGAAGATATCGCATTATTCGCGTTAATATACCATTTTCTTCTGCCATTGGACGTTATACACAATGTACGTGTAAGAAGAGAAATTCTTTTGTATGATAAAAATTTTATTTCGTACGTTACCATTGTTTCAAGATATATATACAAACATTTCAGATTTTACGATTTGTTTCCTTGGATTTGATTAATTATCTTTGCATTTAGCGCTTGGATAAATTATACGTACAAACAAATTTTTAATTTAGTAGACCTTAAATATTTCAAATCTAAAACTACACAGAAGACGATGTTTCTATAAGAGAAAATTGCGAAAATTGACAACTGATGTTTACAAATGTTGCTTTTATATATTCTACAAGTCGATTACGTAACACACATGTATCTTAGCAAAAATTTTAGAATCTTTTAAATTAGATTTAGTTAATTCTATCGATCCTATTGTTTTCACTAGAATTAACGTATACCTCAATCAAATTGTATATTTTCAACCAAACAGAGAGGCATACGGGAAACGTATAGACGAATGCATGATCAAACGCATGTAACTTCTAAGGCAGTGAAGCTACCGAAGGAATACGACAAAGCAATTTAAACGAAAAATCCAAAGTCGTGTTCTATCTATATCAAATAAACGTGCACCTAAATAATACGCAAACGCAAACACGTATACACGTATGTATATGTGTACATCAAACATGAATGTACGTACATATATATATATATATACATATATATATATGTATATAATACATTACGTGTTGTTACACAACGTTAACGATGATCCACACAAACAGATTACGAGAGGACGTTTT
>NW_027212668.1:0-35034 GCF_041682495.2 Bombus fervidus | reverse complement strand
AGTTTTGCGAGTTGTCGGGCTTGTTTCGAAGCTTCATACGGCGTGCACTATGTTCTGCGCGTAAAATGCAGTAATTTGGGCCTTCAAACGTCGAAATATCTCAATCGGGAAGGAAATTACGGTCATTTTTCGTCAAAAGCGACGAATGATCGAGTTTTGCGAGTTGTCGGCTTGTTTTGAAGCTTAGTACAGTGTGCACTATGTTCTGCGCGCAAAATGCAGTAATTTGGGCGTTTAAATGTGGAAATATCTCAATTGGGAAGGAAATTACGGTCATTTTTCGTCTAAAATCGACGAATGATGGAGTTTTGCGAGTTGTCGGGCTTGTTTCGAAGCTTCATACGGCGTGAACTAGGTTCTGCGCCGCAAAATGCAGTAATTTGGGCGTTTAAATGTCGAAATATCTCAATTGGGAAGGAAATTACTGTCATTTTCGTCAAAAGCGACGAATGATCGAGTTTTGCGTGTTGTCGGGCTTGTTTCGAAGCTTCATACGGCGTGCACTATGTTCTGCGCGTAAAATGCAGTAATTTGGGCGTTTAAATGTGGAAAATATCTCAATCGGGTAGGAAATTACGGCTATTTTTCGTCTAAATCGACGAATAATCGAGTTTTGCGAGTTGCCGGGCTTGTTTCGAAGCTTCATACGGCGTGAACTATGTTCTGCGCGCAAATGCAGTAATTTGGGCGTTTAAATGTCGAAATATCTCAATTGGGTAGGAAATTACTGTCATTTTCGTCAAAAGCGACGAATGATCGAGTTTTGCGTGTTGTCGGGCTTGTTTCGAAGCTTCATACGGCGTGCACTATGTTCTGCGCGTAAAATGCAGTAATTTTGGGCGTTTGAAGTATCGAAATATCTCAATTGGGAAGGAAATTACGGTCATTTTTCGTCTAAATCGACGAATGATGGAGTTTTGCGAGTTGTCGGGCTTGTTTCGAAGCTTCATACGGCGTGCAATATGTTCTGCGCGTAAAATGCAGTAATTTGGGCCTTCAAACGTTGAAATATCTCAATCGGGAAGGAAATTACGGTCATTTTTCGTTAAAATCGACGAATGATCGAGTTTTGCGGGTTGTTGGCTCGTTTCGAAGCATAATACGGCGTGCACTATGTTCTGCGCGTAAAATGCAGCAATTTGGGCGTTTAAGTGTCGAAATATCTCAATCGGGAAGGAAATTACGGTCATTTTTCGCTAAAATCGACGAATGATCGAGTTTTGCGAGTTGTCGGGCTTGTTTCGAAGCTTCATACGGCGTGCACTATGTTCTGCGCGTAAAATGCAGTAATTTGGGCCTTCAAACGTTGAAATATCTCAATCGGGAAGGAAATTACGGTCATTTTTCGCTAAAATCGACGAATGATCGAGTTTGCGAGTTGTCGGCTTGTTTCGAAGCTTCATACGGCGTGCACTATGTTCTGCGCGTAAAATGCAGTAATTTGGGCGTTTAAATGTCGAAATATCTCAATTGGGAAGGAAATTACTGTCATTTTTCTTCAAAAGCGACGATGATCGAGTTTTGCGAGTTGTCGGGCTTGTTTCGAAGCTTCATACGGCGTGCACTATGTTCTGCGCGTAAAATGCAGTAATTTGGGGCGTTTAAGTATCGAAATATCTCAATTGGGAAGGAAATTACGGTCATTTTTCGTCTAAATCGACGAATGATCGAGTTTTGCGAGTTGTCGGGCTTGTTTCGAAGCTTCATACGGCGTGAACTATGTTCTGCGCGTAAAATGCAGTAATTTTGGGCGTTTAAATGTCGAAATATCTCAATCGGGAAGGAAATTACGGTCATTTTTCGTCTAAATCGACGAATAATCGAGTTTTGCGAGTTGCAGGGCTTGTTTCGAAGCTTAGTACAGTGTGCACTATGTTCTGCGCGTAAAATGCAGTAATTTGGGCCTTCAAACGTTCAAATATCTCAATCGGGAAGGAAATTACGGGTCATTTTTTTTTTTCGTCAAAGCGACGAATGATCGAGTTTCGCGAGTTGTCGGGCTTGTTTCGAAGCTTAGTACAGTGTGCACTATGTTCTGCGCGTAACATGCAGTAATTTGGGCTTCAAAACGTTCAAATATCTCAATCGGGAAGGAAATTACGGTCATTTTTCGTCAAAAGCGACGAATGATCGAGTTTCGCGAGTTGTCGGGCTTGTTTCGGAAGCTTAGTACAGTGTGCACTATGTTCTGCGCGTAAAATGCAGTAATTTGGGGCGTTTAAAATGTCGAAATATCTCAATTGGGAAGGAAATTACTGTCATTTTTCTTCAAAGCGACGAATGATCGAGTTTTGCGAGTTGTCGGGCTTGTTTCGAAGCTTCATACGGCGTGCACTATGTTCTGCGCGTAAAATGCAGTAATTTGGGCGTTTAAGTATCGAAATATCTCAATTGGGAAGGAAATTACGGTCATTTTTCGTCTAAATCGACGAATGATCGAGTTTTGCGAGTTGTCGGGCTTGTTTCGAAGCTTCATACGGCGTGCACTATGTTCTGCGCGTAAAATGCAGTAATTTGGGCGTTTAAATGTCGAAATATCTCAATTGGAAGGAAATTACTGTCATTTTTCTTCAAAAGCGACGAATGATCGAGTTTTGCGAGTTGTCGGGCTTGTTTCGAAGCTTCATACGGTGTGAACTATGTTCTGCGCGTAAAATGCAGTAATTTGGGCCTTCAAACGTTGAAATATCTCATCGGGAAGGAAATTACGGTCATTTTTCGTTAAAATCGACGAATGATCGAGTATTGCGAGTTGTCGGGCTTATTTCGAAGCTTCATACGGCGTGCACTATGTTCTGCGCGTAAAATGCAGTAATTTGGGCTTTCAAACGTTGAAATATCTCAATCGGGAAGGAATTACGGTCATTTTTCGCTAAAATCGACGAATGATCGAGTTTTGCGAGTTGTCGGGCTTGTTTCGAAGCTTCATACGGCGTGCACTATGTTCTGCGCGTAAAATGCAGTAATTTGGGCGTTTAAGTATCGAAATATCTCAATTGGGAAGGAAATTACGGTCATTTTTCGTCTAAATCGGACGAATGATGGCGTTTTGCGAGTTGTCGGGCTTGTTTCGAAGCTTCATACGGCGTGCACTATGTTCTGCGCGTAAAATGCAGTAATTTGGGCCTTCAAACGTTTGAAATATCTCAATCGGGAAGGAAATTACGGTCATTTTTCGTTAAAATCGACGAATGATCGAGTTTTGCGGGTTGTTGGGCTCGTTTCGAAGCATAATACGGCGTGCACTATGTTCTGCGCGTAAATGCAGCAATTTGGGCGTTTAAGTGTCGAAATATCTCAATCGGGAAGGAAATTACGGTCATTTTTCGTTAAAATCGACGAATGATCGAGTATTGCGAGTTGTCGGGCTTATTCGAAGCTTCATACGGCGTGCACTATGTTCTGCGCGTAAATGCAGTAATTTGGGCCTTCAAACGTTCAAATATCTCAATCGGGAAGGAAAATTACGGTCATTTTTCGTCAAAAGCGACGAATGATCGAGTTTCGCGAGTTGTCGGCTTGTTTCGAAGCTTAGTACAGTGTGCACTATGTTCTGCGCGTAAAATGCAGTAATTTGGGCGTTTAAATGTCGAAATATCTCAATTGGGAAGGAAATTACTGTCATTTTTCTTCAAAAGCGACGAATGATCGAGTTTTGCGAGTTGTCGGGCTTGTTTCGAAGCTTCATACGGCGTGCACTATGTTTCTGCGCGTAAAATGCAGTAATTTGGGCGTTTAAGTATCGAAATATCTCAATTGGGAAGGAAATTACGGTCATTTTTCGTCTAAATCGACGAATGATCGAGTTTGCGAGTTGTCGGGCTTGTTTCGAAGCTTCATACGGCGTGCACTATGTTCTGCGCGTAAAATGCAGTAATTTGGGCGTTTAAATGTCGAAATATCTCAATTGGGAAGGAAATTACTGTCATTTTTCTTCAAAAGCGACGAATGATCGAGTTTTGCGAGTTGTCGGGCTTGTTCGAAGCTTCATACGGTGTGAACTATGTTCTGCGCGTAAAATGCAGTAATTTGGGCCTTCAAACGTTGAAATATCTCAATCGGGAAGGAAATTACGGTCATTTTTCGTTAAAATCGACGAATGATCGAGTATTGCGAGTTGTCGGGCTTATTCGAAGCTTCATACGGCGTGCACTATGTTCTGCGCGTAAAATGCAGTAATTTGGGCCTTCAAACGTTGAAATATCTCAATCGGGAAGGAAATTACGGTCATTTTTTCGCTAAAATCGACGAATGATCGAGTTTTGCGAGTTGTCGGGCTTGTTTCGAGCTTCATACGGCGTGCACTATGTTCTGCGCGTAAAATGCAGTAATTTGGGCCTTCAAACGTTGAAATATCTCAATCGGGAAGGAAATTACTGTCATTTTTCTTCAAAAGCGACGAATGATCGAGTTTGCGAGTTGTCGGGCTTGTTTCGAAGCTTCATACGGCGTGCACTATGTTCTGCGCGTAAAATGCAGTAATTTGGGCGTTTAAGTATCGAAATATCTCAATTGGGAAGGAAATTACGGTCATTTTCGTCTAAATCGACGAATGATCGAGTTTTGCGAGTTGTCGGGCTTGTTTCGAAGCTTCATACGGCGTGCACTATGTTCTGCGCGTAAAATGCAGTAATTTGGGCGTTTAAATGTCGAAATATCTCAATTGGAAGGAAATTACTGTCATTTTTCTTCAAAAGCGACGAATGATCGAGTGTTGCGAGTTGTCGGGCTTGTTTCGAAGCTTCATACGGCGTGCACTATGTTCTGCGCGTAAAATGCAGTAATTTGGGCCTTCAAACGTTGCAATATCTCAATCGGGAAGGAAATTACGGTCATTTTTCGTCAAAATCGACGAATGATCGAGTTTTGCGGGTTGCTGAGCTTATTTCGAAGCATAGTACGGGGTGTACTATGTTCTGCGCGTAAAATGCAGTAATTTGGGCCTTCAAACGTTGAAATATCTCAATCGGGAAGGAAATTACGGTCATTTTTCGTCTAAATCGACGAATAATCGAGTTTTGCGAGTTGCTAGGGCTTGTTTCGAAGCTTAGTACAGTGTGCACTATGTTCTGCGCGCACAATGCAGTAATTTGGACCTTCAAACGTTGAAATATTTCAATCGGGAAGGGAAATTACTGTCATTTTTCGTCAAAAGCGGACGAATGATCGAGTTTTGCGGGTTGTTGGTCTTGTTTCGAAGCATAATACGGCGTGCACTATGTTCTGCGCGTAAAATGCAGTAATTTGGGCGTTTATGTGTCGAAATATCTCAATCGGGAAGAAATTACGGTTCATTTTTCGTTAAAAACGACGAATGATCGAGTTTTGCGAGTTGCCGGGCTTGTTTCGAAGCTTCATACGGAGTGAACTATGTCTGCGCGTAAAATGCAGTAATTTGGGCGTTTAAATGTCGAAATATCTCAATGGGGAAGGAAATTACTGTCATTTTTCTTCAAAAGCGACGACTGATCGAGTGTTGCGAGTTGTCGGGCTTGTTTCGAAGCTTCATACGGCGTGCACTATGTTCTGCGCGTAAAATGCAGTAATTTGGGCCTTCAAAACGTTGCAATATCTCAATCGGGAAGGAAATTACGGTCATTTTTCGTCAAAATCGACGAATGATCGAGTTTTGCGGGTTGCTGAGCTTATTTCGAAGCATAGTACGGGGTGTACTATGTTCTGCGCGTAAATGCAGTAATTTGGGCCTTCAAACGTTGAAATATCTCAATCGGGAAGGAAATTACGGTCATTTTTCGTCTAAATCGACGAATAATCGAGTTTTGCGAGTTGCAGGGCTTGTTTCGAAGCTTAGTACAGTGTGCACTATGTTCTGCGCGCACAATGCAGTAATTTGGACCTTCAAACGTTGAAATATTTCAATCGGGAAGGAAATTACTGTCATTTTTCGTCAAAAGCGACGAATGATCGAGTTTTTGCGGGTTGTTGGTCTTGTTTCGAAGCATAATACGGCGTGCACTATGTTCTGCGCGTAAAATGCAGTAATTTTGGGCGTTTATGTGTCGAAATATCTCAATCGGGAAGGAAATTACGGTCATTTTTCGTTAAAAAACGACGAATGATCGAGTTTTGCGAGTTGCCGGGCTTGTTTCGAAGCTTCATACGGAGTGAACTATGTTCTGCGCGTAAAATGCAGTAATTGGGGCCTTCAAACGTTGAAATATCTCAATCGGGAAGGAAATTACTGTCATTTTTCGTCAAAAGCGACGAATGATCGAGTTTTGCGGGTTGTTGGACTTGTTTCGAAGCATAATGCGGCGTGCACTATGTTGTGCGCGCGAAATGCTGTAATTTGGGCCTTCAAACGTCGAAATATCTCAATCGGGAAGGAAATTACGGTCATTTTTCGTCAAAAGCGACGAATGATCGAGTTTTGCGAGTTGTCGGGCTTGTTCCGAAGCTTAGTACAGTGTGCACTATGTTCTGCGCGCAAAATGCAGTAATTTGGGCGTTTAAATGTGGAAATATCTCAATCGGGTAGGAAATTACGGCTATTTTTCGTCTAAATCGACGAATAATCGAGTTTTGCGAGTTGCCGGGCTTGTTTCGAAGCTTCATACGGTGTGAACTATGTTCTGCGCGTAAAATGCAGTAATTTGGGCCTTCAAACGTCGAAATATCTCAATCGGGAAGGAAATTACGGTCATTTTTCGTCTAAATCGACGAATAATCGAGTTTGCGAGTTGCCGGGCTTGTTTCGAAGCTTCATGCGGTGTGAACTATGTTCTGCGCGTAAAATGCAGTAATTGGGGCCTTCAAACGTTGAAATATCTCAATCGGGAAGGAAATTACGGTCATTTTTCGTTAAAAACGACGAATAATCGAGTTTTGCGAGTTGCCGGGCTTGTTTCGAAGCTTCATACGGTGTGAACTATGTTCTGCGCGTAAAATGCAGTAATTTGGGCCTTCAAACGTCGAAATATCTCAATCGGGAAGGAAATTACGGTCATTTTTCGTCAAAAGCGACGAATGATCGAGTTTTGCGAGTTGTCGGGCTTGTTCCGAAGCTTAGTACAGTGTGCACTATGTTCTGCGCGCAAAATGCAGTAATTTGGGCCTTCAAACGTTGAAATATCTCAATCGGGAAGGAAATTACGGTCATTTTTCGTCTAAATCGACGAATAATCGAGTTTTGCGAGTTGCAGGGCTTGTTTCGAAGCTTAGTACAGTGTGCACTATGTTCTGCGCGCACAATGCAGTAATTTGGACCTTCAAACGTTGAAATATTTCAATCGGGAAGGAAATTACTGTCATTTTTCGTCAAAAGCGACGAATGATCGAGTTTTGCGGGTTGTTGGTCTTGTTTCGAAGCATAATACGGCGTGCACTATGTTCTGCGCGTAAAATGCAGTAATTTGGGCGTTTATGTGTCGAAATATCTCAATCGGGAAGGAAATTACGGTCATTTTTCGTTAAAAACGACGAATGATCGAGTTTTGCGAGTTGCCGGGCTTGTTTCGAAGCTTCATACGGAGTGAACTATGTTCTGCGCGTAAAATGCAGTAATTGGGGCCTTCAAACGTTGAAATATCTCAATCGGGAAGGAAATTACTGTCATTTTTCGTCAAAAGCGACGAATGATCGAGTTTTGCGGGTTGTTGGACTTGTTTCGAAGCATAATGCGGCGTGCACTATGTTGTGCGCGCGAAATGCTGTAATTTGGGCCTTCAAACGTCGAAATATCTCAATCGGGAAGGAAATTACGGTCATTTTTCGTCAAAAGCGACGAATGATCGAGTTTTGCGAGTTGTCGGGCTTGTTCCGAAGCTTAGTACAGTGTGCACTATGTTCTGCGCGCAAAATGCAGTAATTTGGGCGTTTAAATGTGGAAATATCTCAATCGGGTAGGAAATTACGGCTATTTTTCGTCTAAATCGACGAATAATCGAGTTTTGCGAGTTGCCGGGCTTGTTTCGAAGCTTCATACGGCGTGCACTATGTTCTGCGCGTAAAATGCAGCAATTTGGGCGTTTAAATGTGGAAATATCTCAATCGGGTAGGAAATTACGGCTATTTTTCGTCTAAATCGACGAATAATCGAGTTTTGCGAGTTGCCGGGCTTGTTTCGAAGCTTCATACGGCGTGAACTATGTTCTGCGCGCAAAATGCAGTAATTTGGGCGTTTAAATGTCGAAATATCTCAATTGGGAAGGAAATTACTGTCATTTTTCTTCAAAAGCGACGAATGATCGAGTTTTGCGAGTTGTCGGGCTTGTTTCGAAGCTTCATACGGTGTGAACTATGTTCTGCGCGTAAAATGCAGTAATTTGGGCCTTCAAACGTTGAAATATCTCAATCGGGAAGGAAATTACGGTCATTTTTCGTTAAAATCGACGAATGATCGAGTATTGCGAGTTGTCGTTCTTGTTTCGAAGCCTCATACGGCGTGCACTATGTTCTGCGCGTAAAATGCAGTAATTTGGGCGTTTAAATGTCGAAATATCTCAATCGGGAAGGAAATTACGGTCATTTTTCGTCTAAATCGACGAATAATCGAGTTTTGCGAGTTGCAGGGCTTGTTTCGAAGCTTAGTACAGTGTGCACTATGTTCTGCGCGTAAAATGCAGTAATTTGGGCGTTTAAATGTCGAAATATCTCAATTGGGAAGGAAATTACTGTCATTTTTCTTCAAAAGCGACGAATGATCGAGTTTTGCGAGTTGTCGGGCTTGTTTCGAAGCTTCATACGGCGTGCACTATGTTCTGCGCGTAAAATGCAGTAATTTGGGCGTTTAAGTATCGAAATATCTCAATTGGGAAGGAAATTACGGTCATTTTTCGTCTAAATCGACGAATGATCGAGTTTTGCGAGTTGTCGGGCTTGTTTCGAAGCTTCATACGGCGTGCACTATGTTCTGCGCGTAAAATGCAGTAATTTGGGCCTTCAAACGTCGAAATATCTCAATCGGGAAGGAAATTACGGTCATTTTTCGTCAAAAGCGACGAATGATCGAGTTTTGCGAGTTGTCGGGCTTGTTTTGAAGCTTAGTACAGTGTGCACTATGTTCTGCGCGCAAAATGCAGTAATTTGGGCGTTTAAATGTGGAAATATCTCAATTGGGAAGGAAATTACGGTCATTTTTCGTCTAAATCGACGAATGATGGAGTTTTGCGAGTTGTCGGGCTTGTTTCGAAGCTTCATACGGCGTGAACTATGTTCTGCGCGCAAAATGCAGTAATTTGGGCGTTTAAATGTCGAAATATCTCAATTGGGAAGGAAATTACTGTCATTTTTCGTCAAAAGCGACGAATGATCGAGTTTTGCGTGTTGTCGGGCTTGTTTCGAAGCTTCATACGGCGTGCACTATGTTCTGCGCGTAAAATGCAGTAATTTGGGCGTTTAAATGTGGAAATATCTCAATCGGGTAGGAAATTACGGCTATTTTTCGTCTAAATCGACGAATAATCGAGTTTTGCGAGTTGCCGGGCTTGTTTCGAAGCTTCATACGGCGTGAACTATGTTCTGCGCGCAAAATGCAGTAATTTGGGCGTTTAAATGTCGAAATATCTCAATTGGGTAGGAAATTACTGTCATTTTTCGTCAAAAGCGACGAATGATCGAGTTTTGCGTGTTGTCGGGCTTGTTTCGAAGCTTCATACGGCGTGCACTATGTTCTGCGCGTAAAATGCAGTAATTTGGGCGTTTAAGTATCGAAATATCTCAATTGGGAAGGAAATTACGGTCATTTTTCGTCTAAATCGACGAATGATGGAGTTTTGCGAGTTGTCGGGCTTGTTTCGAAGCTTCATACGGCGTGCACTATGTTCTGCGCGTAAAATGCAGTAATTTGGGCCTTCAAACGTTGAAATATCTCAATCGGGAAGGAAATTACGGTCATTTTTCGCTAAAATCGACGAATGATCGAGTTTTGCGAGTTGTCGGGCTTGTTTCGAAGCTTCATACGGCGTGCACTATGTTCTGCGCGTAAAATGCAGTAATTTGGGCGTTTAAATGTCGAAATATCTCAATTGGGAAGGAAATTACTGTCATTTTTCTTCAAAAGCGACGAATGATCGAGTTTTGCGAGTTGTCGGGCTTGTTTCGAAGCTTCATACGGCGTGCACTATGTTCTGCGCGTAAAATGCAGTAATTTGGGCGTTTAAATGTCGAAATATCTCAATCGGGAAGGAAATTACGGTCATTTTTCGTCTAAATCGACGAATAATCGAGTTTTGCGAGTTGCAGGGCTTGTTTCGAAGCTTAGTACAGTGTGCACTATGTTCTGCGCGTAAAATGCAGTAATTTGGGCCTTCAAACGTTCAAATATCTCAATCGGGAAGGAAATTACGGTCATTTTTCGTCAAAAGCGACGAATGATCGAGTTTCGCGAGTTGTCGGGCTTGTTTCGAAGCTTAGTACAGTGTGCACTATGTTCTGCGCGTAAAATGCAGTAATTTGGGCCTTCAAACGTTCAAATATCTCAATCGGGAAGGAAATTACGGTCATTTTTCGTCAAAAGCGACGAATGATCGAGTTTCGCGAGTTGTCGGGCTTGTTTCGAAGCTTAGTACAGTGTGCACTATGTTCTGCGCGTAAAATGCAGTAATTTGGGCGTTTAAATGTCGAAATATCTCAATTGGGAAGGAAATTACTGTCATTTTTCTTCAAAAGCGACGAATGATCGAGTTTTGCGAGTTGTCGGGCTTGTTTCGAAGCTTCATACGGCGTGCACTATGTTCTGCGCGTAAAATGCAGTAATTTGGGCGTTTAAATGTCGAAATATCTCAATTGGGAAGGAAATTACTGTCATTTTTCTTCAAAAGCGACGAATGATCGAGTTTTGCGAGTTGTCGGGCTTGTTTCGAAGCTTCATACGGTGTGAACTATGTTCTGCGCGTAAAATGCAGTAATTTGGGCCTTCAAACGTTGAAATATCTCAATCGGGAAGGAAATTACGGTCATTTTTCGTTAAAATCGACGAATGATCGAGTATTGCGAGTTAGTTGTCGGGCTTATTTCGAAGCTTCATACGGCGTGCACTATGTTCTGCGCGTAAAATGCAGTAATTTGGGCCTTCAAACGTTGAAATATCTCAATCGGGAAGGAAATTACGGTCATTTTTCGCTAAAATCGACGAATGATCGAGTTTTGCGAGTTGTCGGGCTTGTTTCGAAGCTTCATACGGCGTGCACTATGTTCTGCGCGTAAAATGCAGTAATTTGGGCGTTTAAGTATCGAAATATCTCAATTGGGAAGGAAATTACGGTCATTTTTCGTCTAAATCGACGAATGATGGCGTTTTGCGAGTTGTCGGGCTTGTTTCGAAGCTTCATACGGCGTGCACTATGTTCTGCGCGTAAAATGCAGTAATTTGGGCCTTCAAACGTTGAAATATCTCAATCGGGAAGGAAATTACGGTCATTTTTCGTTAAAATCGACGAATGATCGAGTTTTGCGGGTTGTTGGGCTCGTTTCGAAGCATAATACGGCGTGCACTATGTTCTGCGCGTAAAATGCAGCAATTTGGGCGTTTAAGTGTCGAAATATCTCAATCGGGAAGGAAATTACGGTCATTTTTCGTTAAAATCGACGAATGATCGAGTATTGCGAGTTGTCGGGCTTATTTCGAAGCTTCATACGGCGTGCACTATGTTCTGCGCGTAAAATGCAGTAATTTGGGCCTTCAAACGTTCAAATATCTCAATCGGGAAGGAAATTACGGTCATTTTTCGTCAAAAGCGACGAATGATCGAGTTTCGCGAGTTGTCGGGCTTGTTTCGAAGCTTAGTACAGTGTGCACTATGTTCTGCGCGTAAAATGCAGTAATTTGGGCGTTTAAATGTCGAAATATCTCAATTGGGAAGGAAATTACTGTCATTTTTCTTCAAAAGCGACGAATGATCGAGTTTTGCGAGTTGTCGGGCTTGTTTCGAAGCTTCATACGGCGTGCACTATGTTCTGCGCGTAAAATGCAGTAATTTGGGCGTTTAAGTATCGAAATATCTCAATTGGGAAGGAAATTACGGTCATTTTTCGTCTAAATCGACGAATGATCGAGTTTTGCGAGTTGTCGGCTTGTTTCGAAGCTTCATACGGCGTGCACTATGTTCTGCGCGTAAAATGCAGTAATTTGGGCGTTTAAATGTCGAAATATCTCAATTGGGAAGGAAATTACTGTCATTTTTCTTCAAAAGCGACGAATGATCGAGTTTTGCGAGTTGTCGGGCTTGTTTCGAAGCTTCATACGGTGTGAACTATGTTCTGCGCGTAAAATGCAGTAATTTGGGCCTTCAAACGTTGAAATATCTCAATCGGAAGGAAATTACGGTCATTTTTCGTTAAAATCGACGAATGATCGAGTATTGCGAGTTGTCGGGCTTATTTCGAAGCTTCATACGGCGTGCACTATGTTCTGCGCGTAAAATGCAGTAATTTGGGCCTTCAAACGTTGAAATATCTCAATCGGGAAGGAAATTACGGTCATTTTTCGCTAAAATCGACGAATGATCGAGTTTTGCGAGTTGTCGGGCTTGTTTCGAAGCTTCATACGGCGTGCACTATGTTCTGCGCGTAAAATGCAGTAATTTGGGCCTTCAAACGTTGAAATATCTCAATCGGGAAGGAAATTACTGTCATTTTTCTTCAAAAGCGACGAATGATCGAGTTTTGCGAGTTGTCGGGCTTGTTTCGAAGCTTCATACGGCGTGCACTATGTTCTGCGCGTAAAATGCAGTAATTTGGGCGTTTAAGTATCGAAATATCTCAATTGGGAAGGAAATTACGGTCATTTTTCGTCTAAATCGACGAATGATCGAGTTTTGCGAGTTGTCGGGCTTGTTTCGAAGCTTCATACGGCGTGCACTATGTTCTGCGCGTAAAATGCAGTAATTTGGGCCTTCAAACGTTGCAATATCTCAATCGGGAAGGAAATTACGGTCATTTTTCGTCAAAATCGACGAATGATCGAGTTTTGCGGGTTGCTGAGCTTATTTCGAAGCATAGTACGGGTGTACTATGTTCTGCGCGTAAAATGCAGTAATTGGGGCCTTCAAACGTTGAAATATCTCAATCGGGAAGGAAATTACTGTCATTTTTCGTCAAAAGCGACGAATGATCGAGTTTTGCGGGTTGTTGGACTTGTTTCGAAGCATAATGCGGCGTGCACTATGTTGTGCGCGCGAAATGCTGTAATTTGGCCTTCAAACGTCGAAATATCTCAATCGGGAAGGAAATTACGGTCATTTTTCGTCAAAAGCGACGAATGATCGAGTTTTGCGAGTTGTCGGGCTTGTTCCGAAGCTTAGTACAGTGTGCACTATGTTCTGCGCGCAAAATGCAGTAATTTGGGCGTTTAAATGTGGAAATATCTCAATCGGGTAGGAAATTACGGCTATTTTTCGTCTAAATCGACGAATAATCGAGTTTTGCGAGTTGCCGGGCTTGTTTCGAAGCTTCATACGGCGTGCACTATGTTCTGCGCGTAAAATGCAGCAATTTGGGCGTTTAAATGTGGAAATATCTCAATCGGGTAGGAAATTACGGCTATTTTTCGTCTAAATCGACGAATAATCGAGTTTTGCGAGTTGCCGGGCTTGTTTCGAAGCTTCATACGGCGTGAACTATGTTCTGCGCGCAAAATGCAGTAATTTGGGCGTTTAAATGTCGAAATATCTCAATTGGGAAGGAAATTACTGTCATTTTTCTTCAAAAGCGACGAATGATCGAGTTTTGCGAGTTGTCGGGCTTGTTTCGAAGCTTCATACGGTGTGAACTATGTTCTGCGCGTAAAATGCAGTAATTTGGGCCTTCAAACGTTGAAATATCTCAATCGGGAAGGAAATTACGGTCATTTTTCGTTAAAATCGACGAATGATCGAGTATTGCGAGTTGTCGTTCTTGTTTCGAAGCCTCATACGGCGTGCACTATGTTCTGCGCGTAAAATGCAGTAATTTGGGCGTTTAAATGTCGAAATATCTCAATCGGGAAGGAAATTACGGTCATTTTTCGTCTAAATCGACGAATAATCGAGTTTTGCGAGTTGCAGGGCTTGTTTCGAAGCTTAGTACAGTGTGCACTATGTTCTGCGCGTAAAATGCAGTAATTTGGGCGTTTAAATGTCGAAATATCTCAATTGGGAAGGAAATTACTGTCATTTTTCTTCAAAAGCGACGAATGATCGAGTTTTGCGAGTTGTCGGGCTTGTTTCGAAGCTTCATACGGCGTGCACTATGTTCTGCGCGTAAAATGCAGTAATTTGGGCGTTTAAGTATCGAAATATCTCAATTGGGAAGGAAATTACGGTCATTTTTCGTCTAAATCGACGAATGATCGAGTTTTGCGAGTTGTCGGGCTTGTTTCGAAGCTTCATACGGCGTGCACTATGTTCTGCGCGTAAAATGCAGTAATTTGGGCCTTCAAACGTCGAAATATCTCAATCGGGAAGGAAATTACGGTCATTTTTCGTCAAAAGCGACGAATGATCGAGTTTTGCGAGTTGTCGGGCTTGTTTTGAAGCTTAGTACAGTGTGCACTATGTTCTGCGCGCAAAATGCAGTAATTTGGGCGTTTAAATGTGGAAATATCTCAATTGGGAAGGAAATTACGGTCATTTTTCGTCTAAATCGACGAATGATGGAGTTTTGCGAGTTGTCGGGCTTGTTTCGAAGCTTCATACGGCGTGAACTATGTTCTGCGCGCAAAATGCAGTAATTTGGGCGTTTAAATGTCGAAATATCTCAATTGGGAAGGAAATTACTGTCATTTTTCGTCAAAAGCGACGAATGATCGAGTTTTGCGTGTTGTCGGGCTTGTTTCGAAGCTTCATACGGCGTGCACTATGTTCTGCGCGTAAAATGCAGTAATTTGGGCGTTTAAATGTGGAAATATCTCAATCGGGTAGGAAATTACGGCTATTTTTCGTCTAAATCGACGAATAATCGAGTTTTGCGAGTTGCCGGGCTTGTTTCGAAGCTTCATACGGCGTGAACTATGTTCTGCGCGCAAAATGCAGTAATTTGGGCGTTTAAATGTCGAAATATCTCAATTGGGTAGGAAATTACTGTCATTTTTCGTCAAAAGCGACGAATGATCGAGTTTTGCGTGTTGTCGGGCTTGTTTCGAAGCTTCATACGGCGTGCACTATGTTCTGCGCGTAAAATGCAGTAATTTGGGCGTTTAAGTATCGAAATATCTCAATTGGGAAGGAAATTACGGTCATTTTTCGTCTAAATCGACGAATGATGGAGTTTTGCGAGTTGTCGGGCTTGTTTCGAAGCTTCATACGGCGTGCACTATGTTCTGCGCGTAAAATGCAGTAATTTGGGCCTTCAAACGTTGAAATATCTCAATCGGGAAGGAAATTACGGTCATTTTTCGCTAAAATCGACGAATGATCGAGTTTTGCGAGTTGTCGGGCTTGTTTCGAAGCTTCATACGGCGTGCACTATGTTCTGCGCGTAAAATGCAGTAATTTGGGCGTTTAAATGTCGAAATATCTCAATTGGGAAGGAAATTACTGTCATTTTTCTTCAAAAGCGACGAATGATCGAGTTTTGCGAGTTGTCGGGCTTGTTTCGAAGCTTCATACGGCGTGCACTATGTTCTGCGCGTAAAATGCAGTAATTTGGGCGTTTAAATGTCGAAATATCTCAATCGGGAAGGAAATTACGGTCATTTTTCGTCTAAATCGACGAATAATCGAGTTTTGCGAGTTGCAGGGCTTGTTTCGAAGCTTAGTACAGTGTGCACTATGTTCTGCGCGTAAAATGCAGTAATTTGGGCCTTCAAACGTTCAAATATCTCAATCGGGAAGGAAATTACGGTCATTTTTCGTCAAAAGCGACGAATGATCGAGTTTCGCGAGTTGTCGGGCTTGTTTCGAAGCTTAGTACAGTGTGCACTATGTTCTGCGCGTAAAATGCAGTAATTTGGGCCTTCAAACGTTCAAATATCTCAATCGGGAAGGAAATTACGGTCATTTTTCGTCAAAAGCGACGAATGATCGAGTTTCGCGAGTTGTCGGGCTTGTTTCGAAGCTTAGTACAGTGTGCACTATGTTCTGCGCGTAAAATGCAGTAATTTGGGCGTTTAAATGTCGAAATATCTCAATTGGGAAGGAAATTACTGTCATTTTTCTTCAAAAGCGACGAATGATCGAGTTTTGCGAGTTGTCGGGCTTGTTTCGAAGCTTCATACGGCGTGCACTATGTTCTGCGCGTAAAATGCAGTAATTTGGGCGTTTAAATGTCGAAATATCTCAATTGGGAAGGAAATTACTGTCATTTTTCTTCAAAAGCGACGAATGATCGAGTTTTGCGAGTTGTCGGGCTTGTTTCGAAGCTTCATACGGTGTGAACTATGTTCTGCGCGTAAAATGCAGTAATTTGGGCCTTCAAACGTTGAAATATCTCAATCGGGAAGGAAATTACGGTCATTTTTCGTTAAAATCGACGAATGATCGAGTATTGCGAGTTGTCGGGCTTATTTCGAAGCTTCATACGGCGTGCACTATGTTCTGCGCGTAAAATGCAGTAATTTGGGCCTTCAAACGTTGAAATATCTCAATCGGGAAGGAAATTACGGTCATTTTTCGCTAAAATCGACGAATGATCGAGTTTTGCGAGTTGTCGGGCTTGTTTCGAAGCTTCATACGGCGTGCACTATGTTCTGCGCGTAAAATGCAGTAATTTGGGCGTTTAAGTATCGAAATATCTCAATTGGGAAGGAAATTACGGTCATTTTTCGTCTAAATCGACGAATGATGGCGTTTTGCGAGTTGTCGGGCTTGTTTCGAAGCTTCATACGGCGTGCACTATGTTCTGCGCGTAAAATGCAGTAATTTGGGCCTTCAAACGTTGAAATATCTCAATCGGGAAGGAAATTACGGTCATTTTTCGTTAAAATCGACGAATGATCGAGTTTTGCGGGTTGTTGGGCTCGTTTCGAAGCATAATACGGCGTGCACTATGTTCTGCGCGTAAAATGCAGCAATTTGGGCGTTTAAGTGTCGAAATATCTCAATCGGGAAGGAAATTACGGTCATTTTTCGTTAAAATCGACGAATGATCGAGTATTGCGAGTTGTCGGGCTTATTTCGAAGCTTCATACGGCGTGCACTATGTTCTGCGCGTAAAATGCAGTAATTTGGGCCTTCAAACGTTCAAATATCTCAATCGGGAAGGAAATTACGGTCATTTTTCGTCAAAAGCGACGAATGATCGAGTTTCGCGAGTTGTCGGGCTTGTTTCGAAGCTTAGTACAGTGTGCACTATGTTCTGCGCGTAAAATGCAGTAATTTGGGCGTTTAAATGTCGAAATATCTCAATTGGGAAGGAAATTACTGTCATTTTTCTTCAAAAGCGACGAATGATCGAGTTTTGCGAGTTGTCGGGCTTGTTTCGAAGCTTCATACGGCGTGCACTATGTTCTGCGCGTAAAATGCAGTAATTTGGGCGTTTAAGTATCGAAATATCTCAATTGGGAAGGAAATTACGGTCATTTTTCGTCTAAATCGACGAATGATCGAGTTTTGCGAGTTGTCGGGCTTGTTTCGAAGCTTCATACGGCGTGCACTATGTTCTGCGCGTAAAATGCAGTAATTTGGGCGTTTAAATGTCGAAATATCTCAATTGGGAAGGAAATTACTGTCATTTTTCTTCAAAAGCGACGAATGATCGAGTTTTGCGAGTTGTCGGGCTTGTTTCGAAGCTTCATACGGTGTGAACTATGTTCTGCGCGTAAAATGCAGTAATTTGGGCCTTCAAACGTTGAAATATCTCAATCGGGAAGGAAATTACGGTCATTTTTCGTTAAAATCGACGAATGATCGAGTATTGCGAGTTGTCGGGCTTATTTCGAAGCTTCATACGGCGTGCACTATGTTCTGCGCGTAAAATGCAGTAATTTGGGCCTTCAAACGTTGAAATATCTCAATCGGGAAGGAAATTACGGTCATTTTTCGCTAAAATCGACGAATGATCGAGTTTTGCGAGTTGTCGGGCTTGTTTCGAAGCTTCATACGGCGTGCACTATGTTCTGCGCGTAAAATGCAGTAATTTGGGCCTTCAAACGTTGAAATATCTCAATCGGGAAGGAAATTACTGTCATTTTTCTTCAAAAGCGACGAATGATCGAGTTTTGCGAGTTGTCGGGCTTGTTTCGAAGCTTCATACGGCGTGCACTATGTTCTGCGCGTAAAATGCAGTAATTTGGGCGTTTAAGTATCGAAATATCTCAATTGGGAAGGAAATTACGGTCATTTTTCGTCTAAATCGACGAATGATCGAGTTTTGCGAGTTGTCGGGCTTGTTTCGAAGCTTCATACGGCGTGCACTATGTTCTGCGCGTAAAATGCAGTAATTTGGGCCTTCAAACGTTGCAATATCTCAATCGGGAAGGAAATTACGGTCATTTTTCGTCAAAATCGACGAATGATCGAGTTTTGCGGGTTGCTGAGCTTATTTCGAAGCATAGTACGGGGTGTACTATGTTCTGCGCGTAAAATGCAGTAATTTGGGCCTTCAAACGTTGAAATATCTCAATCGGGAAGGAAATTACGGTCATTTTTCGTCTAAATCGACGAATAATCGAGTTTTGCGAGTTGCAGGGCTTGTTTCGAAGCTTAGTACAGTGTGCACTATGTTCTGCGCGCACAATGCAGTAATTTGGACCTTCAAACGTTGAAATATTTCAATCGGGAAGGAAATTACTGTCATTTTTCGTCAAAAGCGACGAATGATCGAGTTTTGCGGGTTGTTGGTCTTGTTTCGAAGCATAATACGGCGTGCACTATGTTCTGCGCGTAAAATGCAGTAATTTGGGCGTTTATGTGTCGAAATATCTCAATCGGGAAGGAAATTACGGTCATTTTTCGTTAAAAACGACGAATGATCGAGTTTTGCGAGTTGCCGGGCTTGTTTCGAAGCTTCATACGGAGTGAACTATGTTCTGCGCGTAAAATGCAGTAATTTGGGCGTTTAAATGTCGAAATATCTCAATGGGGAAGGAAATTACTGTCATTTTTCTTCAAAAGCGACGAATGATCGAGTGTTGCGAGTTGTCGGGCTTGTTTCGAAGCTTCATACGGCGTGCACTATGTTCTGCGCGTAAAATGCAGTAATTTGGGCCTTCAAACGTTGCAATATCTCAATCGGGAAGGAAATTACGGTCATTTTTCGTCAAAATCGACGAATGATCGAGTTTTGCGGGTTGCTGAGCTTATTTCGAAGCATAGTACGGGGTGTACTATGTTCTGCGCGTAAAATGCAGTAATTTGGGCCTTCAAACGTTGAAATATCTCAATCGGGAAGGAAATTACGGTCATTTTTCGTCTAAATCGACGAATAATCGAGTTTTGCGAGTTGCAGGGCTTGTTTCGAAGCTTAGTACAGTGTGCACTATGTTCTGCGCGCACAATGCAGTAATTTGGACCTTCAAACGTTGAAATATTTCAATCGGGAAGGAAATTACTGTCATTTTTCGTCAAAAGCGACGAATGATCGAGTTTTGCGGGTTGTTGGTCTTGTTTCGAAGCATAATACGGCGTGCACTATGTTCTGCGCGTAAAATGCAGTAATTTGGGCGTTTATGTGTCGAAATATCTCAATCGGGAAGGAAATTACGGTCATTTTTCGTTAAAAACGACGAATGATCGAGTTTTGCGAGTTGCCGGGCTTGTTTCGAAGCTTCATACGGAGTGAACTATGTTCTGCGCGTAAAATGCAGTAATTGGGGCCTTCAAACGTTGAAATATCTCAATCGGGAAGGAAATTACTGTCATTTTTCGTCAAAAGCGACGAATGATCGAGTTTTGCGGGTTGTTGGACTTGTTTCGAAGCATAATGCGGCGTGCACTATGTTGTGCGCGCGAAATGCTGTAATTTGGGCCTTCAAACGTCGAAATATCTCAATCGGGAAGGAAATTACGGTCATTTTTCGTCAAAAGCGACGAATGATCGAGTTTTGCGAGTTGTCGGGCTTGTTCCGAAGCTTAGTACAGTGTGCACTATGTTCTGCGCGCAAAATGCAGTAATTTGGGCGTTTAAATGTGGAAATATCTCAATCGGGTAGGAAATTACGGCTATTTTTCGTCTAAATCGACGAATAATCGAGTTTTGCGAGTTGCCGGGCTTGTTTCGAAGCTTCATACGGTGTGAACTATGTTCTGCGCGTAAAATGCAGTAATTTGGGCCTTCAAACGTCGAAATATCTCAATCGGGAAGGAAATTACGGTCATTTTTCGTCTAAATCGACGAATAATCGAGTTTTGCGAGTTGCCGGGCTTGTTTCGAAGCTTCATGCGGTGTGAACTATGTTCTGCGCGTAAAATGCAGTAATTGGGGCCTTCAAACGTTGAAATATCTCAATCGGGAAGGAAATTACGGTCATTTTTCGTTAAAAACGACGAATAATCGAGTTTTGCGAGTTGCCGGGCTTGTTTCGAAGCTTCATACGGTGTGAACTATGTTCTGCGCGTAAAATGCAGTAATTTGGGCCTTCAAACGTCGAAATATCTCAATCGGGAAGGAAATTACGGTCATTTTTCGTCAAAAGCGACGAATGATCGAGTTTTGCGAGTTGTCGGGCTTGTTCCGAAGCTTAGTACAGTGTGCACTATGTTCTGCGCGCAAAATGCAGTAATTTGGGCCTTCAAACGTTGAAATATCTCAATCGGGAAGGAAATTACGGTCATTTTTCGTCTAAATCGACGAATAATCGAGTTTTGCGAGTTGCAGGGCTTGTTTCGAAGCTTAGTACAGTGTGCACTATGTTCTGCGCGCACAATGCAGTAATTTGGACCTTCAAACGTTGAAATATTTCAATCGGGAAGGAAATTACTGTCATTTTTCGTCAAAAGCGACGAATGATCGAGTTTTGCGGGTTGTTGGTCTTGTTTCGAAGCATAATACGGCGTGCACTATGTTCTGCGCGTAAAATGCAGTAATTTGGGCGTTTATGTGTCGAAATATCTCAATCGGGAAGGAAATTACGGTCATTTTTCGTTAAAAACGACGAATGATCGAGTTTTGCGAGTTGCCGGGCTTGTTTCGAAGCTTCATACGGAGTGAACTATGTTCTGCGCGTAAAATGCAGTAATTGGGGCCTTCAAACGTTGAAATATCTCAATCGGGAAGGAAATTACTGTTCATTTTTCGTCAAAAGCGACGAATGATCGAGTTTTGCGGGTTGTTGGACTTGTTTCGAAGCATAATGCGGCGTGCACTATGTTGTGCGCGCGAAATGCTGTAATTTGGGCCTTCAAACGTCGAAATATCTCAATCGGGAAGGAAATTACGGTCATTTTTCGTCAAAAGCGACGAATGATCGAGTTTGCGAGTTGTCGGGCTTGTTCCGAAGCTTAGTACAGTGTGCACTATGTTCTGCGCGCAAAATGCAGTAATTTGGGCGTTTAAATGTGGAAATATCTCAATCGGGTAGGAAATTACGGCTATTTTTCGTCTAAATCGACGAATAATCGAGTTTTGCGAGTTGCCGGGCTTGTTTCGAAGCTTCATACGGCGTGCACTATGTTCTGCGCGTAAAATGCAGCAATTTGGGCGTTTAAATGTGGAAATATCTCAATCGGGTAGGAAATTACGGCTATTTTTCGTCTAAATCGACGAATAATCGAGTTTTGCGAGTTGCCGGGCTTGTTTCGAAGCTTCATACGGCGTGAACTATGTTCTGCGCGCAAAATGCAGTAATTTGGGCGTTTAAATGTCGAAATATCTCAATTGGGAAGGAAATTACTGTCATTTTTCTTCAAAAGCGACGAATGATCGAGTTTTGCGAGTTGTCGGGCTTGTTTCGAAGCTTCATACGGCGTGCACTATGTTCTGCGCATAAAATGCAGTAATTTGGGCGTTTAAGTATCGAAATATCTCAATTGGGAAGGAAATTACGGTCATTTTTCGTCTAAATCGACGAATGATCGAGTTTTGCGAGTTGTCGGGCTTGTTTCGAAGCTTCATACGGTGTGAACTATGTTCTGCGCGTAAAATGCAGTAATTTGGGCCTTCAAACGTTGAAATATCTCAATCGGGAAGGAAATTACGGTCATTTTTCGTTAAAATCGACGAATGATCGAGTATTGCGAGTTGTCGGGCTTGTTTCGAAGCCTCATACGGCGTGCACTATGTTCTGCGCGTAAAATGCAGTAATTTGGGCGTTTAAATGTCGAAATATCTCAATTGGGAAGGAAATTACTGTCATTTTTCTTCAAAAGCGACGAATGATCGAGTGTTGCGAGTTGTCGGGCTTGTTTCGAAGCTTCATACGGCGTGCACTATGTTCTGCGCGTAAAATGCAGTAATTTGGGCGTTTAAGTATCGAAATATCTCAATTGGGAAGGAAATTACGGTCATTTTTCGTCTAAATCGACGAATGATCGAGTTTTGCGAGTTGTCGGGCTTGTTTCGAAGCTTCATACGGCGTGCACTATGTTCTGCGCGTAAAATGCAGACATTTGGGCGTTTAAATGTCGAAATATCTCAATCGGGAAGGAAATTACGGTCATTTTTCGTTAAAAACGACGAATAATCGAGTTTTGCGAGTTGCCGGGCTTGTTTCGAAGCTTCATACGGTGTGAACTATGTTCTGCGCGTAAAATGCAGTAATTTGGGCGTTTAAATGTCGAAATATCTCAATGGGGAAGGAAATTACTGTCATTTTTCTTCAAAAGCGACGAATGATCGAGTGTTGCGAGTTGTCGGGCTTGTTTCGAAGCTTCATACGGCGTGCACTATGTTCTGCGCGTAAAATGCAGTAATTTGGGCCTTCAAACGTTGAAATATCTCAATCGGGAAGGAAATTACGGTCATTTTTCGCTAAAATCGACGAATGATCGAGTTTTGCGAGTTGTCGGGCTTGTTTCGAAGCTTCATACGGCGTGCACTATGTTCTGCGCGTAAAATGCAGTAATTTGGGCGTTTAAATGTCGAAATATCTCAATTGGGAAGGAAATTACTGTCATTTTTCTTCAAAAGCGACGAATGATCGAGTGTTGCGAGTTGTCGGGCTTGTTTCGAAGCTTCATACGGCGTGCACTATGTTCTGCGCGTAAATGCAGTAATTTGGGCCTTCAAACGTTGCAATATCTCAATCGGGAAGGAAATTACGGTCATTTTTCGTCAAAATCGACGAATGATCGAGTTTTGCGGGTTGCTGAGCTTATTTCGAAGCATAGTACGGGGTGTACTATGTTCTGCGCGTAAAATGCAGTAATTTGGGCCTTCAAATGTTGAAATATCTCAATCGGGAAGGAAATTACGGTCATTTTTCGTCTAAATCGACGAATAATCGAGTTTTGCGAGTTGCAGGGCTTGTTTCGAAGCTTAGTACAGTGTGCACTATGTTCTGCGCGCACAATGCAGTAATTTGGACCTTCAAACGTTGAAATATTTCAATCGGGAAGGAAATTACTGTCATTTTTCGTCAAAAGCGACGAATGATCGAGTTTTGCGGGTTGTTGGTCTTGTTTCGAAGCATAATACGGCGTGCACTATGTTCTGCGCGTAAAATGCAGTAATTTGGGCGTTTATGTGTCGAAATATACTCAATCGGCAAGGAAATTACGGTCATTTTTCGTTAAAAACGACGAATGATCGAGTTTTGCGAGTTGCCGGGCTTGTTTCGAAGCTTCATACGGAGTGAACTATGTTCTGCGCGTAAAATGCAGTAATTGGGGCCTTCAAACGTTGAAATATCTCAATCGGGAAGGAAATTACTGTCATTTTTCGTCAAAAGCGACGAATGATCGAGTTTTGCGGGTTGTTGGACTTGTTTCGAAGCATAATGCGGCGTGCACTATGTTGTGCGCGCGAAATGCTGTAATTTGGGCCTTCAAACGTCGAAATATCTCAATCGGGAAGGTAATTACGGTCATTTTTCGTCAAAAGCGACGAATGATCGAGTTTTGCGAGTTGTCGGGCTTGTTTCGAAGCTTAGTACAGTGTGCACTACGTTCTGCGCGCAAAATGCAGTAATTTGGACCTTCAAACGTTGAAATATCTCAATCGGGAAGGAAATTACGGTCATTTTTCGCTAAAATCGACGAATGATCGAGTTTTGCGAGTTGTCGGGCTTGTTTCGAAGCTTCATACGGCGTGCACTATGTTCTGCGCGTAAAATGCAGTAATTTGGGCGTTTAAATGTGGAAATATCTCAATCGGGTAGGAAATTACGGCTATTTTTCGTCTAAATCGACGAATAATCGAGTTTTGCGAGTTGCCGGGCTTGTTTCGAAGCTTCATACGGCGTGAACTATGTTCTGCGCGCAAAATGCAGTAATTTGGGCGTTTAAATGTCGAAATATCTCAATTGGGAAGGAAATTACTGTCATTTTTCTTCAAAAGCGACGAATGATCGAGTTTTGCGAGTTGTCAGGCTTGTTTCGAAGCTTCATACGGCGTGCACTATGTTCTGCGCGTAAAATGCAGTAATTTGGGCGTTTAAGTATCGAAATATCTCAATTGGGAAGGAAATTACGGTCATTTTTCGTCAAAAGCGACGAATGATCGAGTTTTGCGTGTTGTCGGGCTTGTTTCGAAGCTTCATACGGCGTGCACTATGTTCTGCGCGTAAAATGCAGTAATTTGGGCGTTTAAATGTGGAAATATCTCAATCGGGAAGGAAATTACTGTCATTTTTCGTCAAAAGCGACGAATGATCGAGTTTTGCGGGTTGTTGGTCTTGTTTCGAAGCATAATACGGCGTGCACTATGTTCTGCGCGTAAAATGCAGTAATTTGGGCGTTTATGTGTCGAAATATCTCAATCGGGAAGGAAATTACGGTCATTTTTCGTTAAAAACGACGAATGATCGAGTTTTGCGAGTTGCCGGGCTTGTTTCGAAGCTTCATACGGAGTGAACTATGTTCTGCGCGTAAAATGCAGTAATTGGGGCCTTCAAACGTTGAAATATCTCAATCGGGAAGGAAATTACTGTCATTTTTCGTCAAAAGCGACGAATGATCGAGTTTTGCGGGTTGTTGGACTTGTTCGAAGCATAATGCGGCGTGCACTATGTTGTGCGCGCGAAATGCTGTAATTTGGGCCTTCAAACGTCGAAATATCTCAATCGGGAAGGAAATTACGGTCATTTTTCGTCAAAAGCGACGAATGATCGAGTTTTGCGAGTTGTCGGGCTTGTTCCGAAGCTTAGTACAGTGTGCACTATGTTCTGCGCGCAAATGCAGTAATTTGGGCGTTTAAATGTGGAAATATCTCAATCGGGTAGGAAATTACGGCTATTTTTCGTCTAAATCGACGAATAATCGAGTTTTGCGAGTTGCCGGGCTTGTTTCGAAGCTTCATACGGCGTGCACTATGTTCTGCGCGTAAAATGCAGCAATTTGGGCGTTTAAATGTGGAAATATCTCAATCGGGTAGGAAATTACGGCTATTTTTCGTCTAAATCGACGAATAATCGAGTTTTGCGAGTTGCCGGGCTTGTTTCGAAGCTTCATACGGCGTGAACTATGTTCTGCGCGCAAAATGCAGTAATTTGGGCGTTTAAATGTCGAAATATCTCAATTGGGAAGGAAATTACTGTCATTTTTCTTCAAAAGCGACGAATGATCGAGTTTTGCGAGTTGTCGGGCTTGTTTCGAAGCTTCATACGGCGTGCACTATGTTCTGCGCATAAAATGCAGTAATTTGGGCGTTTAAGTATCGAAATATCTCAATTGGGAAGGAAATTACGGCTATTTTTCGTCTAAATCGACGAATAATCGAGTTTGCGAGTTGCCGGGCTTGTTTCGAAGCTTCATACGGCGTGCACTATGTTCTGCGCGTAAAATGCAGTAATTTGGGCGTTTAAATGTGGAAATATCTCAATCGGGTAGGAAATTACGGCTATTTTTCGTCTAAATCGACGAATAATCGAGTTTTGCGAGTTGCCGGGCTTGTTTCGAAGCTTCATACGGCGTGCACTATGTTCTGCGCGTAAAATGCAGTAATTTGGGCGTTTAAGTATAGAATTATCTCAATTGGGAAGGAAATTACGGTCATTTTTCGTCTAAATCGACGAATGATCGAGTTTTGCGAGTTGTCGGGCTTGTTTCGAAGCTTCAGACGGCGTGCACTATGTTCTGCGCGTAAAATGCAGTAATTTGGGCGTTTAAATGTCGAAATATCTCAATTGGGAAGGAAATTACTGTCATTTTTCTTCAAAAGCGACGAATGATCGAGTGTTGCGAGTTGTCGGGCTTGTTTCGAAGCTTCATACGGCGTGCACTATGTTCTGCGCGTAAAATGCAGACATTTGGGCGTTTAAATGTCGAAATATCTCAATCGGGAAGGAAATTACGGTCATTTTTCGTCTAAATCGACGAATAATCGAGTTTTGCGAGTTGCAGGGCTTGTTTCGAAGCTTCATACGGTGTGAACTATGTTCTGCGCGTAAAATGCAGTAATTTGGGCCTTCAAACGTTGAAATATCTCAATCGGGAAGGAAATTACGGTCATTTTTCGTTAAAATAGACGAATGATCGAGTATTGCGAGTTGTCGGGCTTGTTTCGAAGCTTCATACGGCGTGCACTATGTTCTGCGCGTAAAATGCAGTAATTTGGGCCTTCAAACGTTGAAATATCTCAATCGGGAAGGAAATTACGGTCATTTTTCGCTAAAATCGACGAATGATCGAGTTTTGCGAGTTGCCGGGCTTGTTTCGAAGCTTCATACGGAGTGAACTATGTTCTGCGCGTAAAATGCAGTAATTGGGGCCTTCAAACGTTGAAATATCTCAATCGGGAAGGAAATTACTGTCATTTTTCGTCAAAAGCGACGAATGATCGAGTTTTGCGGGTTGTTGGACTTGTTTCGAAGCATAATGCGGCGTGCACTATGTTGTGCGCGCGAAATGCTGTAATTTGGGGCCTTCAAACGTCGAAATATCTCAATCGGGAAGGTAATTACGGTCATTTTTCGTCAAAAGCGACGAATGATCGAGTTTTGCGAGTTGTCGGGCTTGTTTCGAAGCTTAGTACAGTGTGCACTACGTTCTGCGCGCAAAATGCAGTAATTTGGACCTTCAAACGTTGAAATATCTCAATCGGGAAGGAAATTACGGTCATTTTTCGCTAAAATCGACGAATGATCGAGTTTTGCGAGTTGTCGGGCTTGTTTCGAAGCTTCATACGGCGTGCACTATGTTCTGCGCGCAAAATGCAGTAATTTGGGCGTTTAAATGTCGAAATATCTCAATTGGGAAGGAAATTACTGTCATTTTTCTTCAAAAGCGACGAATGATCGAGTTTTGCGAGTTGTCAGGCTTGTTTCGAAGCTTCATACGGCGTGCACTATGTTCTGCGCGTAAAATGCAGTAATTTGGGCGTTTAAGTATCGAAATATCTCAATTGGGAAGGAAATTACGGTCATTTTTCGTCAAAAGCGACGAATGATCGAGTTTTGCGTGTTGTCGGGCTTGTTTCGAAGCTTCATACGGCGTGCACTATGTTCTGCGCGTAAAATGCAGTAATTTGGGCGTTTAAATGTGGAAATATCTCAATCGGGAAGGAAATTACTGTCATTTTTCGTCAAAAGCGACGAATGATCGAGTTTTGCGGGTTGTTGGTCTTGTTTCGAAGCATAATACGGCGTGCACTATGTTCTGCGCGTAAAATGCAGTAATTTGGGCGTTTATGTGTCGAAATATCTCAATCGGGAAGGAAATTACGGTCATTTTTCGTTAAAAACGACGAATGATCGAGTTTTGCGAGTTGCCGGGCTTGTTTCGAAGCTTCATACGGAGTGAACTATGTTCTGCGCGTAAAATGCAGTAATTGGGGCCTTCAAACGTTGAAATATCTCAATCGGGAAGGAAATTACTGTCATTTTTCGTCAAAAGCGACGAATGATCGAGTTTTGCGGGTTGTTGGACTTGTTTCGAAGCATAATGCGGCGTGCACTATGTTGTGCGCGCGAAATGCTGTAATTTGGGCCTTCAAACGTCGAAATATCTCAATCGGGAAGGAAATTACGGTCATTTTTCGTCAAAAGCGACGAATGATCGAGTTTTGCGAGTTGTCGGGCTTGTTCCGAAGCTTAGTACAGTGTGCACTATGTTCTGCGCGCAAAATGCAGTAATTTGGGCGTTTAAATGTGGAAATATCTCAATCGGGTAGGAAATTACGGCTATTTTTCGTCTAAATCGACGAATAATCGAGTTTTGCGAGTTGCCGGGCTTGTTTCGAAGCTTCATACGGCGTGCACTATGTTCTGCGCGTAAAATGCAGCAATTTGGGCGTTTAAATGTGGAAATATCTCAATCGGGTAGGAAATTACGGCTATTTTTCGTCTAAATCGACGAATAATCGAGTTTTGCGAGTTGCCGGGCTTGTTTCGAAGCTTCATACGGCGTGAACTATGTTCTGCGCGCAAAATGCAGTAATTTGGGCGTTTAAATGTCGAAATATCTCAATTGGGAAGGAAATTACTGTCATTTTTCTTCAAAAGCGACGAATGATCGAGTTTTGCGAGTTGTCGGGCTTGTTTCGAAGCTTCATACGGCGTGCACTATGTTCTGCGCATAAAATGCAGTAATTTGGGCGTTTAAGTATCGAAATATCTCAATTGGGAAGGAAATTACGGTCATTTTTCGTCTAAATCGACGAATGATCGAGTTTTGCGAGTTGTCGGGCTTGTTTCGAAGCTTCATACGGTGTGAACTATGTTCTGCGCGTAAAATGCAGTAATTTGGGCCTTCAAACGTTGAAATATCTCAATCGGGAAGGAAATTACGGTCATTTTTCGTTAAAATCGACGAATGATCGAGTATTGCGAGTTGTCGGGCTTGTTTCGAAGCCTCATACGGCGTGCACTATGTTCTGCGCGTAAAATGCAGACATTTGGGCGTTTAAATGTCGAAATATCTCAATCGGGAAGGAAATTACGGTCATTTTTCGTCTAAATCGACGAATGATCGAGTTTTGCGAGTTGTCGGGCTTGTTTCGAAGCTTCATACGGCGTGCACTATGTTCTGCGCGTAAAATGCAGACATTTGGGCGTTTAAATGTCGAAATATCTCAATCGGGAAGGAAATTACGGTCATTTTTCGTCTAAATCGACGAATAATCGAGTTTTGCGAGTTGCAGGGCTTGTTTCGAAGCTTCATACGGTGTGAACTATGTTCTGCGCGTAAAATGCAGTAATTTGGGCCTTCAAACGTTGAAATATCTCAATCGGGAAGGAAATTACGGTCATTTTTCGTTAAAATAGACGAATGATCGAGTATTGCGAGTTGTCGGGCTTGTTTCGAAGCTTCATACGGCGTGCACTATGTTCTGCGCGTAAAATGCAGTAATTTGGGCCTTCAAACGTTGAAATATCTCAATCGGGAAGGAAATTACGGTCATTTTTCGCTAAAATCGACGAATGATCGAGTTTTGCGAGTTGTCGGGCTTGTTTCGAAGCTTCATACGGCGTGCACTATGTTCTGCGCGTAAAATGCAGTAATTTGGGCGTTTAAATGTCGAAATATCTCAATTGGGAAGGAAATTACTGTCATTTTTCTTCAAAAGCGACGAATGATCGAGTGTTGCGAGTTGTCGGGCTTGTTTCGAAGCTTCATACGGCGTGCACTATGTTCTGCGCGTAAAATGCAGTAATTTGGGCCTTCAAACGATGCAATATCTCAATCGGGAAGGAAATTACGGTCATTTTTCGTCAAAATCGACGAATGATCGAGTTTTGCGGGTTGCTGAGCTTATTTCGAAGCATAGTACGGGGTGTACTATGTTCTGCGCGTAAAATGCAGTAATTTGGGCCTTCAAACGTTGAAATATCTCAATCGGGAAGGAAATTACGGTCATTTTTCGTCTAAATCGACGAATAATCGAGTTTTGCGAGTTGCAGGGCTTGTTTCGAAGCTTAGTACAGTGTGCACTATGTTCTGCGCGCACAATGCAGTAATTTGGACCTTCAAACGTTGAAATATTTCAATCGGGAAGGAAATTACTGTCATTTTTCGTCAAAAGCGACGAATGATCGAGTTTTGCGGGTTGTTGGTCTTGTTTCGAAGCATAATACGGCGTGCACTATGTTCTGCGCGTAAAATGCAGTAATTTGGGCGTTTATGTGTCGAAATATCTCAATCGGCAAGGAAATTACGGTCATTTTTCGTTAAAAACGACGAATGATCGAGTTTTGCGAGTTGCCGGGCTTGTTTCGAAGCTTCATACGGAGTGAACTATGTTCTGCGCGTAAAATGCAGTAATTGGGGCCTTCAAACGTTGAAATATCTCAATCGGGAAGGAAATTACTGTCATTTTTCGTCAAAAGCGACGAATGATCGAGTTTTGCGGGTTGTTGGACTTGTTTCGAAGCATAATGCGGCGTGCACTATGTTGTGCGCGCGAAATGCTGTAATTTGGGCCTTCAAACGTCGAAATATCTCAATCGGGAAGGTAATTACGGTCATTTTTCGTCAAAAGCGACGAATGATCGAGTTTTGCGAGTTGTCGGGCTTGTTTCGAAGCTTAGTACAGTGTGCACTACGTTCTGCGCGCAAAATGCAGTAATTTGGACCTTCAAACGTTGAAATATCTCAATCGGGAAGGAAATTACGGTCATTTTTCGCTAAAATCGACGAATGATCGAGTTTTGCGAGTTGTCGGGCTTGTTTCGAAGCTTCATACGGCGTGCACTATGTTCTGCGCGTAAAATACAGTAATTTGGGCGTTTAAATGTGGAAATATCTCAATCGGGTAGGAAATTACGGCTATTTTTCGTCTAAATCGACGAATAATCGAGTTTTGCGAGTTGCCGGGCTTGTTTCGAAGCTTCATACGGCGTGAACTATGTTCTGCGCGCAAAATGCAGTAATTTGGGCGTTTAAATGTCGAAATATCTCAATTGGGAAGGAAATTACTGTCATTTTTCGTCAAAAGCGACGAATGATCGAGTTTTGCGAGTTGTCGGGCTTGTTTCGAAGCTTCATACGGCGTGCACTATGTTCTGCGCGTAAAATGGAGTAATTTGGGCGTTTAAGTATCGAAATATCTCAATTGGGAAGGAAATTACGGTCATTTTTCGTCTAAATCGACGAATGATGGAGTTTTGCGAGTTGTCGGGCTTGTTTCGAAGCTTCATACGGCGTTGCACTATGTTCTGCGCGTAAAATGCAGTAATTTGGGCCTTCAAACGTTGAAATATCTCAATCGGGAAGGAAATTACGGTCATTTTTCGCTAAAATCGACGAATGATCGAGTTTTGCGAGTTGTCGGGCTTGTTTCGAAGCTTCATACGGGGTGTACTATGTTCTGCGCGCAAAATGCAGTAATTTGGGCGTTTTAAATGTCGAAATATCTCAATTGGGAAGGAAATTACTGTCATTTTTCTTCAAAAGCGACGAATGATCGAGTTTTGCGAGTTGTCAGGCTTGTTTCGAAGCTTCATACGGCGTGCACTATGTTCTGCGCGTAAAATGCAAGTAATTTGGGCGTTTAAGTATCGAAATATCTCAATTGGGAAGGAAATTACGGTCATTTTTCGTCAAAAGCGACGAAATGATCGAGTTTTGCGTGTTGTCGGGCTTGTTTCGAAGCTTCATACGGCCGTGCACTATGTTCTGCGCGTAAAATGCAGTAATTTGGGCGTTTTAAATGTGGAAATATCTCAATCGGGTAGGAAATTAGGGCTATTTTTCGTCTAAATCGACGAAATAATCGAGTTTTGCGAGTTGCCGGGCTTGTTTCGAAGCTTCATACGGCGGTGAACTATGTTCTGCGCGCAAAATGCAGTAATTTGGGCGTTTAATGTCGAAATATCTCAATGGGAAGGAAATTACTGTCATTTTTCGTCAAAAGCGACGAATGATCGAGTTTTGCGAGTTGTCGGCTTGTTTCGAAGCTTCATACGGCGTGGCACTATGTTCTGCGCGTAAAATGGAGTAATTTGGGCGTTTAAGTATCGAAATATCTCAATTGGGAAGGAAATTACGGTCATTTTTCGTCTAAATCGACGAATGATGGAGTTTTGCGAGTTGTCGGGCTTGTTTCGAAGCTTCATACGGCGTGCACTATGTTCTGCGCGTAAAATGCAGTAATTTGGGCCTTCAAACGTTGAAATATCTCAATCGGGAAGGAAATTACGGTCATTTTTCGCTAAAATCGACGAATGATCGAGTTTTGCGAGTTGTCGGGCTTGTTTCGAAGCTTCATACGGGGTGTACTATGTTTCTGCGCGCAAAATGCAGTAATTTGGGCGTTTTAAATGTCGAAATATCTCAATTGGGAAGGAAATTACTGTCATTTTTCTTCAAAAGCGACGAATGATCGAGTTTTGCGAGTTGTCAGGCTTGTTTCGAAGCTTCATACGGCGTGCACTATGTTCTGCGCGTAAAATGCAGTAATTTGGGCGTTTAAGTATCGAAATATCTCAATTGGGAAGGAAATTACGGTCATTTTTCGTCAAAAGCGACGAATGATCGAGTTTTTGCGTGTTGTCGGGCTTGTTTCGAAGCTTCATACGGCGTGCACTATGTTCTGCGCGTAAAATGCAGTAATTTGGGCGTTTAAATGTGGAAATATCTCAATCGGGTAGGAAATTACGGCTATTTTTCGTCTAAATCGACGAATAATCGAGTTTTGCGAGTTTGCCGGGCTTGTTTCGAAGCTTCATACGGCGTGAACTATGTTCTGCGCGCAAAATGCAGTAATTTGGGCGTTTAAATGTCGAAATATCTCAATTGGGAAGGAAATTACTGTCATTTTTCGTCAAAAGCGACGAATGATCGAGTTTTGCGAGTTGTCGGGCTTGTTTCGAAGCTTCATACGGGCGTGCACTATGTTCTGCGCGTAAAATGGAGTAATTTGGGCGTTTAAGTATCGAAATATCTCAATTGGGAAGGAAATTACGGTCATTTTTCGTCTAAATCGACGAATGATGGAGTTTTGCGAGTTGTCGGGCTTGTTTTCGAAGCTTCATACGGCGTGCACTATGTTCTGCGCGTAAAATGCAGTAATTTGGGCCTTCAAACGTTGAAATATCTCAATCGGGAAGGAAATTACGGTCATTTTTCGCTAAAATCGACGAGATGATCGAGTTTTGCGAGTTGTCGGGCTTGTTTCGAAGCTTCATACGGCGTGCACTATGTTCTGCGCGTAAAATGCAGTAATTTGGGCGTTTAAATGTCGAAATATCTCAATCGGGAAGGAAATTACGGTCATTTTTCGTCTAAATCGACGAATAATCGAGTTTTGCGAGTTGCAGGGCTTGTTTCGAAGCTTCATACAGTGTGAACTATGTTCTGCGCGTAAAATGCAGTAATTTGGGCCTTCAAACGTTGAAATATCTCAATCGGGAAGGGAATTACGGTCATTTTTCGCTAAAATCGACGAATGATCGAGTTTTGCGAGTTGTCGGGCTTGTTTCGAAGCTTCATACGGCGTGCACTATGTTCTGCGCGTAAAATGCAGTAATTTGGGCGTTTTAAATGTCGAAATATCTCAATTGGGAAGGAAATTACTGTCATTTTTCTTCAAAAGCGACGAATGATCGAGTGTTGCGAGTTGTCGGGCTTGTTTCGAAGCTTCATACGGCGTGCACTATGTTCTGCGCGTAAAATGCAGTAATTTGGGCGTTTAAATGTGGAAATATCTCAATCGGGAAGGAAATTACTGTCATTTTTCGTCAAAAGCGACGAATGATCGAGGTTTTGCGGGTTGTTGGTCTTGTTTCGAAGCATAATACGGCGTGCACTATGTTCTGCGCGTAAAATGCAGTAATTTGGGCGTTTATATGTCGAAATATCTCGAATCGGGAAGGAAATTACGGTCATTTTTCGTTAAAAACGACGAATGATCGAGTTTTGCGAGTTGCCGGGCTTGTTTCGAAGCTTCATACGGAGTTGAACTATGTTCTGCGCGGTAAAATGCAGTAATTGGGGCCTTCAAACGTTGAAATATCTCAATCGGGAAGGAAATTACTGTCATTTTTCGTCAAAAGCGACGAATGATCGAGTTTTGCGGGTTGTTGGACTTGTTTCGAAGCATAATGCGGCGTGCACTATGTTGTGCGCGCGAAATGCTGTAATTTGGGCCTTCAAACGTCGAAATATCTCAATCGGGAAGGAAATTACGGTCATTTTACGTCAAAAGCGACGAATGATCGAGTTTTGCGAGTTGTCGGGCTTGTTCCGAAGCTTAGTACAGTGTGCACTATGTTCTGCGCGCAAAATGCAGTAATTTGGCGTTTAAATGTGGAAATATCTCAATCGGGTAGGAAATTACGGCTATTTTTCGTCTAAATCGACGAATAATCGAGTTTTGCGAGTTGCCGGGCTTGTTTCGAAGCTTCATACGGCGTGCACTATGTTCTGCGCGTAAAATGCAGCAATTTGGGCGTTTAAATGTGGGAAATATCTCAATCGGGTAGGAAATTCGGCTATTTTTCGTCTAAATCGACGAATAATCGAGTTTTGCGAGTTTGCCGGGCTTGTTTCGAAGCTTCATACGGCGTGAACTATGTTCTGCGCGCAAAATGCAGTAATTTGGGCGTTTAAATGTCGAAATATCTCAATTGGGAAGGAAATTACTGTCATTTTTCTTCAAAAGCGACGAATGATCGAGTTTTGCGAGTTGTCGGGCTTGTTTCGAAGCTTCATACGGCGTGCACTATGTTCTGCGCATAAAATGCAGTAATTTGGGCGTTTAAGTATCGAAATATCTCAATTGGGAAGGAAATTACGGTCATTTTTCGTCTAAATCGACGAAATGATCGAGTTTTGCGAGTTGTCGGGCTTGTTTCGAAGCTTCATACGGTGTGAACTATGTTCTGCGCGTAAAATGCAGTAATTTGGGCCTTCAAACGTTGAAATATCTCAATTGGAAGGAAATTACGGTCATTTTTCGTCAAAATCGACGAATAATCGAGTTGTGCGGGTTGCTGAGCTTATTTCGAAGCATAATACGGGGTTGTACTATGTTCTGCGCGTAAAATGCAGTAATTTGGGCCTTCAAACGTTGAAATATCTCAATCGGGAAGGAAATTACGGTCATTTTTCGTCTAAATCGACGAATAATCGAGTTTTTGCGAGTTGCAGGGCTTGTTTCGAAGCTTAGTACTGATGTGGCACTATG
>NW_027212667.1:32500-35147 GCF_041682495.2 Bombus fervidus | reverse complement strand
GCGTTACGAGGTATGAATATTTTTATATAAATGGGAATATTATGTATTTCTACGTCGGGATTAAGCGTTTATTTCGTCCCGAGAACGTTAAAAAAAAATTTTTAATCGAACCGTTTTTTCGAATTTTTTCGCTTAAAAGCGTTATAAGGTGCGAATATTCTTGCATAAATCGCTTTAAAATGACCTTTTACATCGGGATTAAGGGTTTATTTCGTCGCTGAAATGTTATATAAAAAAAGTACGATCGCGCCCGGGACGTTGGAACTTAGTCTCATTCTCGAGCGGTACGTAGGGACTTAGAAAAATTCCGGTCCAAAAAGTTATTTCGAGTTATTTCGCTTAAAAGCGTTATAAGGTATGAATATTTTTATAGAAATCGTTATGGTTCGACGAATTCTAGTCGAATGTAACGATTTCGTTTTATTTTTTTAAAAAATTGCCCCCTCCGGACCGACATGACCGGGCGGTTGGCACTTCGTCGATCCCCCGGCCGGGACGTAGGGACTTAGAAAAATTCCGGACCGAAAAGTTATTTCGAGTTATCTCGCTTAAAAGCGTTATGATGCGTATATATTTTTACATAAATAGCAATATTACGTATTTCTACGTCGGGATTAAGCGTTTATTTCGTCCCGAGAACTTTAAAAAAAAATTTTTAATCGAACCGTTTTTTCGAATTTTTTCGCTTAAAAGCGTTATAAGGTACGAATATTCTTGCATAAATCGCTTTAGAATGACGTTTTGCATCGGGATTAAGGGTTTATTTCGTCCCCGAAAGGTGCCGTAAAAAATTTACGATCGCGCCCGAGACGTTGGAACTTAGTCTCATTCTCGAGCGGTACGTAGGGACTTAGAAAAATTTTCGACCGAAAAGTTTTTTCGAGTTATTTCGTTAAAAAGCGTTATGAGGTATGAATATTTTTATATAAATCGCTATATTATTATATTTTACGTCGGGATTAAACGTTTATTTGGTCCCGAAAACGTTAAAAAAAAATAGTGGACCGACGCGACTCGGCCCGTCGGACTTGGTCATACTCTCCACCGGTACGTAGGGACTTAGAAAAATTTTCGACCGAAAAGTTTTTTCGAGTTATTTCGCTTAAAAGCGTTATAAGGTACGAATATTTTTATATAAATGGGAATGTTATTAAGTTTTACGTCGGGATTAAACGTTTATTTCGTCCCGAAAACGTTAAAAAAAAATTTTTTATTCGAAAGGTTTTTTCGAGTTATTTCGCTTAAAAGTGTTATAAGGTACGAATATTCTTGCATAAATCGCTTTAAAATGACGTTTTACATCGGGATTAAGGGTTTATTTCGTCGCTGAAAAGTTATATAAAAAAAGTATGATCGCGTCCGGGACGTTGGAACTTAGTCTCATTCTGGACGGGTACGTTGGGACTTAGAAAAATTTTCGACCGAAAAGTTTTTTCGAGTTATTTCGTTAAAAAGCGTTATAAGGTACGAATATTTTTATATAAATCGCTATATTATTATATTTTACGTCGGGATTAAACGTTTATTTGGTCCCGAAAACGTTAAAAAAAAATAGTGGACCGACGCGACTCGGCCCGTCGGACTTTGTCATACTCTCCACCGGTACGTAGGGACTTAGAAAAATTTTCGACCGAAAAGTTTTTTCGAGTTATTTCGCTTAAAAGTGTTATAAGGTACGAATATTTTTATATAAATGGGAATGTTATTAAGTTTTACGTCGGGATTAAACGTTTATTTCGTCCCGAAAACGTTAAAAAAAAATTTTTTATTCGAAAGGTTTTTTTGAATTATTTCGCTTAAAAGCGTTATAAGGTGGCAATATTTGTGCATAAATCGCTTTAAAAGGACCTTTTACATCGGGATTAAGGGTTTATTTCGTCGCTGAAATGTTATATAAAAAAAGTACGATCGCGCCCGGGACGTTGGAACTTAGTCGCATTCTCGACCGGTACGTTGGGACTTAGAAAAATTTTCGACCGAAAAGTTTTTTCGAGTTATTTCGTTAAAAAGCGTTATGAGGTATGAATATTTTTATATAAATCGCTATATTATTTTATTTTACGTCGGGATTAAACGTTTATTTCGTCCGTGGAAGGTTAAAAAAAAACGGACGGATACGACCGGGCCTTTGGAACTTTGTCTCATTCTGGACCGGTACGTTGGGACTTAGAAAAATTTCGGCCGGCGGAAAAGTCCGAAATACTTATTTCGAGTTATTTCGTTAAAAAGCGTTATAAGGTATAAATATTTTTGCGGAAACGGTTATATCTCTATTAAATACAACTGGATTAAACGTTTTTTCGAATTTTTTAAAAAATTTGTGTTCGACGAACTGACACGACTGCGATATTTGTTTAATTATTTCGTTAATTAACGTTGCAAGGTATATATTTTTTTGCATATTTCTCGTTGTTTCAACGTGTTCTAATCGATTAAGAACGTGGTTTTTGTCCGTATTCGTTAAAAGAGGTGGTTTACTGATGCGATTTTGAAAAAAAAAAAAAAATTAAATTTTTCGATAAAAACTCGTTTAAAATATTAAAATAAGCGGTGCGTTAAAATATCTCGACGATAGGACGTTTTATAAGGGTACTTTATTGGAACAAAGTGGTCGAGCGTTTCAGAGACTAAGTCCGACGGTACGTTG
>NW_027212667.1:25000-27500 GCF_041682495.2 Bombus fervidus | reverse complement strand
GTTCCGTCGCTAGAGTTTTTCAAACTCTGCTTCTGGATATCGGGAAGAAACGACCGCGCGAGGCCGATGGCTGCGAGTCCCATCGAATTTTTTTTAAACGCACGCACACACATACACCTGAACGGAGATGCGTTCCTCTTCGTCGCGATTTTTCGCGCTTTAGTCGTCGTTGTCGCCATCCGTTCGGAGGGGACCGCCGGCCGTCTCTCTATCCTCGTTGTCGAGAGTCTAATGCCTCGTTCCGTCGCTAGAGTTTTTCAAACTCTGCTTCTGGCTATCGGGAAGAAACGACCGCGCGAGGAAGAGGAAGGACGACCGTGCGCGTCCCTTTCGAATTTTTTTTTATTTTTACCTGAGCGACCAAAGTGGATTCAGAGGGGACCGCCGGCCGTCTCTCTATCCTCGTTGTCGCGAGTCTAATGCCTCGTTCCGTCGCTAGAGTTTTTCAAACTCTGCTTCTGGCTATCGGGAAGAATAGACCGCGCGCGAGGAAGAGGAACGACGACCGTGCGCGTCCCATCGATTTTTTTTATTTTTACCTGAACCACCGAAGTCGATTCAGAGGGGACCGCCGGCCGTGTCTGTATCCTCGTTGTCGAGAGTCTAATGCCTCGTTCCGTCGCTAGAGTTTTTCAAACTCTGCTTCTGGCTATCGGGAAGAAACGACCGCGCGAGGAAGACTACGACCGTGCGCGTCCCATCGATTTTTTTTACCCGAACGATGGAGATGCATATCGGCTGTTTGCTTCGAATAACTGGACGAGAGGAACGAACATATATATATATCATGGGCTAGCCACCGTGCGCTTTCTTCGCGAGATCGTGTGCTGTACAGAGGATTCAGAATCGGGTGTTATATCCCCGTCGTTTCCTGACGAACGGAGCTTCGATCTCGTTGGTTGTTATATATTATAATGCACTTTACGCCCGGTCGGCGGGCTGCGTGTGTCGTCGCGCAGTCCGTCCGATTTCGTTTTCGAACGTATTTTCGTGTCGTCAATCATATGGCGACTTCCGCGCGTTCGATTCCCGTTGGTCGGACGTTTGTCGGATATCGGCTTCTTTCGAACCGAGAATAAGAGTACAAAAACCTGAGTACACAAACAAAAATCCATGCATAAACGATTACCCTGAACGGTGGATCACTTGGCTCGTGGGTCGATGAAGAACGCAGCTAATTGCGCGTCAACGTGTGAACTGCAGGACACATGAACATCGACATTTCGAACGCACATTGCGGTCCACGGATACAATTCCTGGACCACGCCTGGCTGAGGGTTGCTCACGTAAACCTAAGACTGCTTGCGTTGCGTATCGTTGCTCTCGGTCCGTCTCTCTCTGTTCTTTCTTGCCTCGTCGACAGCCCGCCGTCGTTCGTTTTATCTTTAAACGAACGTTTCTGAGTCGGAGGACGAGCGCCAAGCAAAAGAATACGAATTAAAGAGCGGTCGAGGGCTCGTACGCGACGTACGAGCGATTGTTGGACGTTCGTCGGCGTTCGTCGCTGGATCGTGTGGAGACCGGCGTACGCATGCTCTCGATACAAATATATATGAAAAATCTATCGCGTTCACGGGAGACTCGCAAAACTACCTCCGTCTCTTCTCTGTCCCTTCTTGGCTTGACAACCCGCCGTCGTTCGTGTTTTACGAACGTTTCTGAGTCGGACGAAGCGCAAGAAGAAGGATACGAATTAAAAGAGCGCGGAGAGAACCGTCGTCGTCGACGCGGTTATCGAGATACACAGAGCGAGTTTTCTTCGTGGCCGATTTTTTTTTTCTTTTTGTATCAGCCTCTGCTACGTTTTGTTAGTCTTCGATAAGCACGAATGACCGCGCCCCCGACGTCGTCTTAAATGAATTTTTGGCGAGACTGAGAGAAAGCAAAAATATTTTTGAACAAAGTCAGTCGAGAGAGGAGAGAAAAGAGAACCAAGATATTAAAACCTAAACCTAAACTTGGTGGCGTAACGAAAAACTGTGTGCCTTAAAGAAACACAACCGTCTTTTCATCAAGATGTTTTTACTCGTACAGCCCCAGGGATCGAATACCCACTCCGTCTGTTCGTGCGGCAGAGATGTATTCTGCAGGCGCGAGACGACTGACGAGAAGACAACGAGGACCGTCGCATCGATGGGTCGTCGTTGCGTTTTTCATCCTCTGTGCTTTTTTCTGTTCTTCGTGAACCCAGAGAAAGCCGTAGATCCGGGAACGGACACACGAGATTTCTTCGAACGCTGATGACTTAGGGAGATGATCCCCAGCGTTGCGCGGAGATCGGAGAGTACGCGTACATGTATCGGGACGAATTTTTCCCCGTCGGTCGCGTATCTCTCTGCCCGCGCGCCTGGCCCAAAGCCACGTTCGTCGGAAATCAACGAAAAGTGTGTTACGATCTAGCGTGCGTCTACGATCGGCTATATTTAAGGGTGACGAAGAAGAGAAAAGCTCACGGTGTTGCGCAACGTTTCTGTACCCGATTTTAAGATGTGCATGTGAG
>NW_027212667.1:5000-17500 GCF_041682495.2 Bombus fervidus | reverse complement strand
CAGCGCCGGGGTACGTACGATATTCTTAAGGTACGTACGTACGTACGAACGACGACGATATTCGTACGGCGAGACGCGCGCTCGCTCCTCTTTTACTTTTCGTTTTCTCGTTTTTTCCTTCTTTCACCATCGACCAAACCGCTCTCGATCGATCCAAGAAACGAGACGAAAGTAACGAAAAATTAACGTAACGAAAATATACCGTGGACGTACGAAGTAACGGTCGCGATCGTTGCTCGCTCGCTGCGCTCGCTCGAACTTATACTAGCCCAACCCAAAACCGATCCCGCCAGTTTCTCCGATTTTAAGAGAAATCGAGGAACGAACGCGAAAAAGGGATTGGTTTTGGGTTGGGCTAGTTTTTTTTTCGAGCGAGCGCAGCGAGCGAGCAACGCTCGAGAGCCCGTCTGACTTTGAAAAATTTTCGTACCGAACGGTTATTTCGAGTTATTTCGCTTAAAAGCGTTGTGATGCGTATATATTTTTACATAAATGGGAATATCATGTATTCCTACGTCGGGATTAAGCGTTTATTTCGTCCCGAGAACTTTAAAAAAAATTTTTAAATCGAACCGTTTTTTCGAATTTTTTCGCTTAAAAGCGTTACAAGGTGCTAATATTTGTGCATAAATCGCTTTAAAATGACGTTTTACATCGGGATTAAGGGTTTATTTCGTCCCCGAAAGGTGCCGTAAAAAATTTACGATCGCGCCCGAGACGTTGGAACTTAGTCTCATTCTCGAGCGGTACGTTGGGACTTAGAAAAATTTTCGACCGAAAAGTTATTTCGAGTTATCTCGCTTAAAAGCGTTGTAAGGTGTGAATATTTTTATAGAAATCGTTATGGTTCGACGAATTCTAGTCGAACGTAACGATTTCGTTTTATTTTTTTAAAAAATTGCCCCTTCCGGACCGACATGACCGGGCGGTTGGCACTTCGTCGATCCCCCGGCCGGTACGTAGGGACTTAGAAAAATTCCGGTCCAAAAAGTTATTTCGAGTTATTTCGCTAAAAAGCGTTACGAGGTATGAATATTTTTATATAAATGGGAATATTATGTATTTCTACGTCGGGATTAAGCGTTTATTTCGTCCCGAGAACGTTAAAAAAAAATTTTTAATCGAACCGTTTTTTCGAATTTTTTCGCTTAAAAGCGTTATAAGGTGCGAATATTCTTGCATAAATCGCTTTAGAATGACGTTTTACATCGGGATTAAGGGTTTATTTCGTCCCCGCAAGGTGCCGTAAAAAATTTACGATCGCGCCCGAGACGTTGGAACTTAGTCTCATTCTCGAGCGGTACGTAGGGACTTGGAAAAATTCCGGTCCAAAAAGTTATTTCGAGTTATTTCGCTTAAAAGCGTTATAAGGTATGAATATTTTTATAGAAATCGTTACGGTTCGACGAATTCTAGTCGAACGTAACGATTTCGTTTTATTTTTTTTAAAAATTGCCCCCTCCGGACCGACATGACCGGGAGGTTGGCACTTCGTCGATCCCCCGGCCGGGACGTAGGGACTTAGAAAAATTCCGGTCCAAAAAGTTATTTCGAGTTATTTCGCTAAAACGCGTTACGAGGTATGAATATTTTTATATAAATGGGAATATTATGTATTTCTACGTCGGGATTAAGCGTTTATTTCGTCCCGAGAACGTTAAAAAAAAATTTTTAATCGAACCGTTTTTTCGAATTTTTTCGCTTAAAAGCGTTATAAGGTGCGAATATTCTTGCATAAATCGCTTTAAAATGACCTTTTACATCGGGATTAAGGGTTTATTTCGTCGCTGAAATGTTATATAAAAAAAGTACGATCGCGCCCGGGACGTTGGAACTTAGTCTCATTCTCGAGCGGTACGTAGGGACTTAGAAAAATTCCGGTCCAAAAAGTTATTTCGAGTTATTTCGCTTAAAAGCGTTATAAGGTATGAATATTTTTATAGAAATCGTTATGGTTCGACGAATTCTAGTCGAATGTAACGATTTCGTTTTATTTTTTTAAAAAATTGCCCCCTCCGGACCGACATGACCGGGCGGTTGGCACTTCGTCGATCCCCCGGCCGGGACGTAGGGACTTAGAAAAATTCCGGACCGAAAAGTTATTTCGAGTTATTTCGCTAAAACGCGTTACGAGGTATGAATATTTTTATATAAATGGGAATATTATGTATTTCTACGTCGGGATTAAGCGTTTATTTCGTCCCGAGAACGTTAAAAAAAAATTTTTAATCGAACCGTTTTTTCGAATTTTTTCGCTTAAAAGCGTTATAAGGTGCGAATATTCTTGCATAAATCGCTTTAAAATGACCTTTTACATCGGGATTAAGGGTTTATTTCGTCGCTGAAATGTTATATAAAAAAAGTACGATCGCGCCCGGGACGTTGGAACTTAGTCTCATTCTCGAGCGGTACGTAGGGACTTAGAAAAATTCCGGTCCAAAAAGTTATTTCGAGTTATTTCGCTTAAAAGCGTTATAAGGTATGAATATTTTTATAGAAATCGTTATGGTTCGACGAATTCTAGTCGAATGTAACGATTTCGTTTTATTTTTTTAAAAAATTGCCCCCTCCGGACCGACATGACCGGGCGGTTGGCACTTCGTCGATCCCCCGGCCGGGACGTAGGGACTTAGAAAAATTCCGGACCGAAAAGTTATTTCGAGTTATCTCGCTTAAAAGCGTTATGATGCGTATATATTTTTACATAAATAGCAATATTACGTATTTCTACGTCGGGATTAAGCGTTTATTTCGTCCCGAGAACTTTAAAAAAAAATTTTTAATCGAACCGTTTTTTCGAATTTTTTCGCTTAAAAGCGTTATAAGGTACGAATATTCTTGCATAAATCGCTTTAGAATGACGTTTTGCATCGGGATTAAGGGTTTATTTCGTCCCCGAAAGGTGCCGTAAAAAATTTACGATCGCGCCCGAGACGTTGGAACTTAGTCTCATTCTCGAGCGGTACGTAGGGACTTAGAAAAATTTTCGACCGAAAAGTTTTTTCGAGTTATTTCGTTAAAAAGCGTTATGAGGTATGAATATTTTTATATAAATCGCTATATTATTATATTTTACGTCGGGATTAAACGTTTATTTGGTCCCGAAAACGTTAAAAAAAAATAGTGGACCGACGCGACTCGGCCCGTCGGACTTGGTCATACTCTCCACCGGTACGTAGGGACTTAGAAAAATTTTCGACCGAAAAGTTTTTTCGAGTTATTTCGCTTAAAAGCGTTATAAGGTACGAATATTTTTATATAAATGGGAATGTTATTAAGTTTTACGTCGGGATTAAACGTTTATTTCGTCCCGAAAACGTTAAAAAAAAATTTTTTATTCGAAAGGTTTTTTCGAGTTATTTCGCTTAAAAGTGTTATAAGGTACGAATATTCTTGCATAAATCGCTTTAAAATGACGTTTTACATCGGGATTAAGGGTTTATTTCGTCGCTGAAAAGTTATATAAAAAAAGTATGATCGCGTCCGGGACGTTGGAACTTAGTCTCATTCTGGACGGGTACGTTGGGACTTAGAAAAATTTTCGACCGAAAAGTTTTTTCGAGTTATTTCGTTAAAAAGCGTTATAAGGTACGAATATTTTTATATAAATCGCTATATTATTATATTTTACGTCGGGATTAAACGTTTATTTGGTCCCGAAAACGTTAAAAAAAAATAGTGGACCGACGCGACTCGGCCCGTCGGACTTTGTCATACTCTCCACCGGTACGTAGGGACTTAGAAAAATTTTCGACCGAAAAGTTTTTTCGAGTTATTTCGCTTAAAAGTGTTATAAGGTACGAATATTTTTATATAAATGGGAATGTTATTAAGTTTTACGTCGGGATTAAACGTTTATTTCGTCCCGAAAACGTTAAAAAAAAATTTTTTATTCGAAAGGTTTTTTTGAATTATTTCGCTTAAAAGCGTTATAAGGTGGCAATATTTGTGCATAAATCGCTTTAAAAGGACCTTTTACATCGGGATTAAGGGTTTATTTCGTCGCTGAAATGTTATATAAAAAAAGTACGATCGCGCCCGGGACGTTGGAACTTAGTCGCATTCTCGACCGGTACGTTGGGACTTAGAAAAATTTTCGACCGAAAAGTTTTTTCGAGTTATTTCGTTAAAAAGCGTTATGAGGTATGAATATTTTTATATAAATCGCTATATTATTTTATTTTACGTCGGGATTAAACGTTTATTTCGTCCGTGGAAGGTTAAAAAAAAACGGACGGATACGACCGGGCCTTTGGAACTTTGTCTCATTCTGGACCGGTACGTTGGGACTTAGAAAAATTTCGGCCGGCGGAAAAGTCCGAAATACTTATTTCGAGTTATTTCGTTAAAAAGCGTTATAAGGTATAAATATTTTTGCGGAAACGGTTATATCTCTATTAAATACAACTGGATTAAACGTTTTTTCGAATTTTTTAAAAAATTTGTGTTCGACGAACTGACACGACTGCGATATTTGTTTAATTATTTCGTTAATTAACGTTGCAAGGTATATATTTTTTTGCATATTTCTCGTTGTTTCAACGTGTTCTAATCGATTAAGAACGTGGTTTTTGTCCGTATTCGTTAAAAGAGGTGGTTTACTGATGCGATTTTGAAAAAAAAAAAAAAATTAAATTTTTCGATAAAAACTCGTTTAAAATATTAAAATAAGCGGTGCGTTAAAATATCTCGACGATAGGACGTTTTATAAGGGTACTTTATTGGAACAAAGTGGTCGAGCGTTTCAGAGACTAAGTCCGACGGTACGTTGGGACTTAGAAAAATTTCGGCCGGCGGAAAAGTCCGAAAAGCTTATTTCGAGTTATTTCGTTAAAAAGCGTTATAAGGTATAAATATTTTTGCAGAAACGGTTATATCTCTATTAAATACAACTGGATTAAACGTTTTTTTCGAATTTTTTAAAAAATTAGTGTCCGTCGAACTGACACGACTGCGATATTTGTTTAATTTTTTCGTTAATTAACGTTGCAAGGTATATATTTTTTTGCATATTTCTCGTTGTTTCAACGTGTTCTAATCGATTAAGAACGTGGTTTTTGTCCGTATTCGTTAAAAGAGGTGGTTTACTGATGCGATTTTGAAAAAAAAAAAAAAATTAAATTTTTCGATAAAAACTCGTTTGAAATATTAAAATAAGCGGTGCGTTAAAATATCTCGACGATAGGATGTTTTCTAAGGGTAGTTTATTCGAAAAAAGTGGTCGAGCGTTTCAGAGACTAAGTCCGACGGTACGCTCTAACGGAGGTTTTACATGGTAAGCGCCCGGCCGCTGGCCCGGCCGGCGCCGACCGTCCGGCCGGCGCTTTGGTATCTATAAGAGACACGTCGAGTCGGACGGTCCGGACGGAACAGCGTCGAGCGCGTGGCTATTCTACGGCCTCGGTTGAGAATTCAGTCACCGCTCCTCGAGTCTTAGTGAACTTTTTTACTATTTCTCGACTGTTCCTTCGTTCTCGTATCGACTCTTTCTCTACACTGCTGCGCCGCGGGTCGCTGTCCTGGACGTAATGACCAAATAACGTGGCAAGGTTCCCCTTAGTCGGGAAGCTGGATCCTGTATGCTCGCACTAACTTTAAAAAAAGTTAGGGCAGTGTGCTTGTTACTAACTGAGTATCAATTCATGCTGGTTCGGCAGAGACCGTTCCAAAACTTATGTTATAGCGTACGCAGTACGTTTTAAACATACGAAAGGCTAATGGGGAGCGTACTACCTTTTAGGAAGTGCGTTCTTTCTGATTGGAGAATATCAAAAGAACGAACGAATATGTTTCTTACGAGGACGGTACGTTCAGCATGCAGTTTACGTGCTTTTTACCGCTAAGGCATATTCGTTCAACCAACAAACCATTCTTACAGAATGATCCTATGAACAGAATGATCTTAAAATATTCCACACAAACAATCAAACGAACGAAAGAAAGTAAAGAGAGTGGCGAAATGAGAGGAGAGAGAGTAGTGGCGTTCGACGTTACAACGGGAATTAAAAGGGTGTCGTCGAACGTTCACTAAGAACGAAAAGTCTCGTCGTACGGTGTTACGGACCCACCTACGACACTCTGAGGCTATTTTAAAAAGAGAGTCTTTTGACTCTAATATATAATATATATATATAAAATACAAAGTTCCCTGGTTGATCCTGCCAGTAGTCATATGCTTGTCTCAAAGATTAAGCCATGCATGTCTCAGTACATGCCGCATTAAGGTGAAACCGCGAATGGCTCATTAAATCAGTTATGGTTTCTTAGATCATACTTAAACTTACTTGGATAACTGTGGTAATTCTAGAGCTAATACATGCAAACAGATTCGTACCAGAGATGGTACGAATGCTTTTATTAGATCAAAACCAATCGGTGGCGGATGGCTCGTCCGTTCGTCCATCGTTTGTTTTGGTGACTCTGAATAACTTTGTGCTGATCGCATGGTCATCTAGCACCGGCGACGCATCTTTCAAATGTCTGCCTTATCAACTGTCGATGGTAGGTTCTGCGCCTACCATGGTTGTAACGGGTAACGGGGAATCAGGGTTCGATTCCGGAGAGGGAGCCTGAGAAACAGCTACCACATCCAAGGAAGGCAGCAGGCGCGCAAATTACCCACTCCCGGCACGGGGAGGTAGTGACGAAAAATAACGATACGGGACTCATCCGAGGCCCCGTAATCGGAATGAGTACACTTTAAATCCTTTAACGAGGACCAATTGGAGGGCAAGTCTGGTGCCAGCAGCCGCGGTAATTCCAGCTCCAATAGCGTATATTAAAGTTGTTGCGGTTAAAAAGCTCGTAGTTGAATCTGTGTGTCACAGTGTCGGTTCACCGCTCGCGGTGTTTAACTGGCATTATGTGGTACGTCCTATCGGTGGGCTTAGCTCCTCGCGGGGCGGTCCAACTAATATCCCATCGCGGTGCTCTTCACTGAGTGTCGAGGTGGGCCGATACGTTTACTTTGAACAAATTAGAGTGCTTAAAGCAGGCTACCTTCGCCTGAATACTGTGTGCATGGAATAATGGAATAGGACCTCGGTTCTATTTTGTTGGTTTTCGGAGCCCCGAGGTAATGATTAATAGGGACAGATGGGGGCATTCGTATTGCGACGTTAGAGGTGAAATTCTTGGATCGTCGCAAGACGGACAGAAGCGAAAGCATTTGCCAAAAATGTTTTCATTAATCAAGAACGAAAGTTAGAGGTTCGAAGGCGATCAGATACCGCCCTAGTTCTAACCATAAACGATGCCAGCCAGCGATCCGCCGAAGTTCCTCCGATGACTCGGCGGGCAGCTTCCGGGAAACCAAAGCTTTTGGGTTCCGGGGGAAGTATGGTTGCAAAGCTGAAACTTAAAGGAATTGACGGAAGGGCACCACCAGGAGTGGAGCCTGCGGCTTAATTTGACTCAACACGGGAAACCTCACCAGGCCCGGACACCGGAAGGATTGACAGATTGATAGCTCTTTCTTGATTCGGTGGGTGGTGGTGCATGGCCGTTCTTAGTTGGTGGAGCGATTTGTCTGGTTAATTCCGATAACGAACGAGACTCTAGCCTGCTAAATAGACGTAAATTATGGTATCTCGAAGGCCCCCGGCTTCGGTCGGCGGGTTTTTACTACCAACGTACAAACAAATCTTCTTAGAGGAACAGGCGGCTTCTAGCCGCACGAGATTGAGCAATAACAGGTCTGTGATGCCCTTAGATGTTCTGGGCCGCACGCGCGCTACACTGAAGGAATCAGCGTGTTTTCCCTGGCCGAAAGGCCCGGGTAACCCGCTGAACCTCCTTCGTGCTAGGGATTGGGGCTTGCAATTATTCCCCATGAACGAGGAATTCCCAGTAAGCGCGAGTCATAAGCTCGCGTTGATTACGTCCCTGCCCTTTGTACACACCGCCCGTCGCTACTACCGATTGAATGATTTAGTGAGGTCTTCGGACTGGTGCGCGGCCAATGTGATAAGCATTGCCGATGTTACCGGGAAGATGACCAAACTTGATCATTTAGAGGAAGTAAAAGTCGTAACAAGGTTTCCGTAGGTGAACCTGCGGAAGGATCATTAACGAAAAATACAAAAACACAAAGAATATATTTGACTTGAACACTGTATAATAAAATATATATAATATCGTCGGTAAGGAGCCGTACTCCTCCTATATCGACACAAAGTATATACGACGTATTAACAAGCTATATACTTTGACAAAAGCCAAATTTTACAATAAGGAGGTGAGAGACGCTCCAGTTACGAAACTATACGAAGAGTGTGGCACTCTCTCTCGATCATCGGGATGAAGAGATATACTTTTACACGAATAATTCGAGGCGCCTGCGTGAGGTCGTACACAGAAAGACCCGCCGTCTCCGAATAATATTATAACAAACGAAAAACTTAAAAATATTCTCGAGGCGCCTGCGTGAGGTCGTACACAGAAAGACCCGCCGTCTCCGAATAATATTATAACAAACGAAAAACTTAAAAAGATTCTCGAGGCGCTTGCGTGAGGTCGTACACAGAAAGACCCGCCGTCTCCGAATCCTATAACACGAAACCGCTACTATTAATAATAATAATAATAATAATAATAACGATATGTGAGGGAACTTGAGCTGAACACATATCGAAAAAACTAAAAGTTACAGTGGAAACCACGTGTAATGAGAAATGCGATCGAGGCGCCTGCGTGAGGTCGTACACAGAAAGACCCGCCGTCACGATCTCGTATTTCGTATTTGCATCGTGGAAATCCAACGAACGAACAATATAATATATAAACTAAAATCTCTAAAGTGCCTCGTGTCGGAGAGATCACTGCTCACACCTCTTCTATATTTCGTAGTTGCGTTGCGTAGGCCTCACCTCCTAGCAACGGGACATAAGGAAGACTGCTCTTTGGGATCGAACGAAGCGTCTATAACGAGTCGTCGACGAGAGCGAAAGAACGCGAATAGCGAGCCGCAGAAAAAAAGGATACCGAATTATATATCTTCGAAGGTTCTCTTCGAAGATCCATGGATACCTATATCTGCGCGTCTCCAGCTATCTCGCGCGTCTCTCCAAACTCTCGTCGTTCCTCGAAACGTGCTTCCTACCCAAAGGGCGTTCGTTCTTCCTATGTCGTTTCGTTGTCGTTCGTTTCAACGGCGAACGATATACGATGTTCGACAAAACGAAACCACGTTGTACGTTCGTACTCGTGGATCGGGTAACCTAGAACGAAAACGCATTGCGTGGATGTTGGCCCGAAAAGATATATACCAAGGCGAGTGATGGTAAAGAGTAACGATTCTTAACTAGACGAAGTTGGTTCAGAGGGGACCGCCGGCCGTCTCTCTATCCTCGCGAGTCTAATGCCTCGTTCCGTCGCTAGAGTTTTTCAAACTCTGCTTCTGGCTATCGGGAAGAATAGACCGCGCGCGAGGAAGAGGAACGACGACCGTGCGCGTCCCATCGATTTTTTTTATTTTTACCTGAACCACCGAAGTCGATTCAGAGGGGACCGCCGGCCGTCTCTCTATCCTCGTTGTCGTGAGTCATATGCCTCGTTCCGTCGCTAGAGTTTTTCAAACTCTGCTTCTGGCTATCGGGAAGAAACGACCGCGCGAGGAAGACGACGACGACCGTGCGCGTCCCATCGAATTTTTTTTTATTTTTACCTGATCGACGGAAGTTTCGTCCGGTTCGTCTCTTTTACCATCGTCTCGTCGACCCGTTCAGAGGGGACCGCCTGTCCATATCCTCGTTGTCGTGAGTCATATGCCTCGTTCCGTCGCTAGAGTTTTTCAAACTCTGCTTCTGGATATCGGGAAGAAACGACCGCGCGAGGCCGATGGCTGCGAGTCCCATCGAATTTTTTTTAAACGCACGCACACACATACACCTGAACGGAGATGCGTTCCTCTTCGTCGCGATTTTTCGCGCTTTAGTCGTCGTTGTCGCCATCCGTTCGGAGGGGACCGCCGGCCGTCTCTCTATCCTCGTTGTCGAGAGTCTAATGCCTCGTTCCGTCGCTAGAGTTTTTCAAACTCTGCTTCTGGCTATCGGGAAGAAACGACCGCGCGAGGAAGAGGAAGGACGACCGTGCGCGTCCCTTTCGAATTTTTTTTTATTTTTACCTGAGCGACCAAAGTGGATTCAGAGGGGACCGCCGGCCGTCTCTCTATCCTCGTTGTCGCGAGTCTAATGCCTCGTTCCGTCGCTAGAGTTTTTCAAACTCTGCTTCTGGCTATCGGGAAGAATAGACCGCGCGCGAGGAAGAGGAACGACGACCGTGCGCGTCCCATCGATTTTTTTTATTTTTACCTGAACCACCGAAGTCGATTCAGAGGGGACCGCCGGCCGTGTCTGTATCCTCGTTGTCGAGAGTCTAATGCCTCGTTCCGTCGCTAGAGTTTTTCAAACTCTGCTTCTGGCTATCGGGAAGAAACGACCGCGCGAGGAAGACTACGACCGTGCGCGTCCCATCGATTTTTTTTACCCGAACGATGGAGATGCATATCGGCTGTTTGCTTCGAATAACTGGACGAGAGGAACGAACATATATATATATCATGGGCTAGCCACCGTGCGCTTTCTTCGCGAGATCGTGTGCTGTACAGAGGATTCAGAATCGGGTGTTATATCCCCGTCGTTTCCTGACGAACGGAGCTTCGATCTCGTTGGTTGTTATATATTATAATGCACTTTACGCCCGGTCGGCGGGCTGCGTGTGTCGTCGCGCAGTCCGTCCGATTTCGTTTTCGAACGTATTTTCGTGTCGTCAATCATATGGCGACTTCCGCGCGTTCGATTCCCGTTGGTCGGACGTTTGTCGGATATCGGCTTCTTTCGAACCGAGAATAAGAGTACAAAAACCTGAGTACACAAACAAAAATCCATGCATAAACGATTACCCTGAACGGTGGATCACTTGGCTCGTGGGTCGATGAAGAACGCAGCTAATTGCGCGTCAACGTGTGAACTGCAGGACACATGAACATCGACATTTCGAACGCACATTGCGGTCCACGGATACAATTCCTGGACCACGCCTGGCTGAGGGTTGCTCACGTAAACCTAAGACTGCTTGCGTTGCGTATCGTTGCTCTCGGTCCGTCTCTCTCTGTTCTTTCTTGCCTCGTCGACAGCCCGCCGTCGTTCGTTTTATCTTTAAACGAACGTTTCTGAGTCGGAGGACGAGCGCCAAGCAAAAGAATACGAATTAAAGAGCGGTCGAGGGCTCGTACGCGACGTACGAGCGATTGTTGGACGTTCGTCGGCGTTCGTCGCTGGATCGTGTGGAGACCGGCGTACGCATGCTCTCGATACAAATATATATGAAAAATCTATCGCGTTCACGGGAGACTCGCAAAACTACCTCCGTCTCTTCTCTGTCCCTTCTTGGCTTGACAACCCGCCGTCGTTCGTGTTTTACGAACGTTTCTGAGTCGGACGAAGCGCAAGAAGAAGGATACGAATTAAAAGAGCGCGGAGAGAACCGTCGTCGTCGACGCGGTTATCGAGATACACAGAGCGAGTTTTCTTCGTGGCCGATTTTTTTTTTCTTTTTGTATCAGCCTCTGCTACGTTTTGTTAGTCTTCGATAAGCACGAATGACCGCGCCCCCGACGTCGTCTTAAATGAATTTTTGGCGAGACTGAGAGAAAGCAAAAATATTTTTGAACAAAGTCAGTCGAGAGAGGAGAGAAAAGAGAACCAAGATATTAAAACCTAAACCTAAACTTGGTGGCGTAACGAAAAACTGTGTGCCTTAAAGAAACACAACCGTCTTTTCATCAAGATGTTTTTACTCGTACAGCCCCAGGGATCGAATACCCACTCCGTCTGTTCGTGCGGCAGAGATGTATTCTGCAGGCGCGAGACGACTGACGAGAAGACAACGAGGACCGTCGCATCGATGGGTCGTCGTTGCGTTTTTCATCCTCTGTGCTTTTTTCTGTTCTTCGTGAACCCAGAGAAAGCCGTAGATCCGGGAACGGACACACGAGATTTCTTCGAACGCTGATGACTTAGGGAGATGATCCCCAGCGTTGCGCGGAGATCGGAGAGTACGCGTACATGTATCGGGACGAATTTTTCCCCGTCGGTCGCGTATCTCTCTGCCCGCGCGCCTGGCCCAAAGCCACGTTCGTCGGAAATCAACGAAAAGTGTGTTACGATCTAGCGTGCGTCTACGATCGGCTATATTTAAGGGTGACGAAGAAGAGAAAAGCTCACGGTGTTGCGCAACGTTTCTGTACCCGATTTTAAGATGTGCATGTGAGTCCGTTACAAAGTTGTTCGGATCGTCGAAAATAGTCGTTTTCGTCGTCGTGCGAAAGAGAATAATCTCTGACATTGGCACGGAGAGATCGCGCAGAGGAAGAGAACGATCCTCTTTGGCGAGGCTCGAGAAAGACTAACGAAACTTGATTAGAGACGAGGTATACACGCGCCGTACGTACGACGTACGCGCGTGTGATTTTTTTTTGCTTTAAGGCGTTTCGGCGCTCC
>NW_027212666.1:0-35462 GCF_041682495.2 Bombus fervidus | reverse complement strand
AACAAGAGGAACGACTATTTGGCGGTGTCGATTATACGAATCGTAGCGAGAATTTACGCCTCTCGCTGACGCGTTTTCCTCGCGACCGCGTCTCTCTGTGTTGCATATGTTTTATAGATATAGTGTATGCTATATATCTTAAGCATCTAATAAACAAAGCTAGAAGCAAAACTCACTTTTGCTTGAAGATGTCCATTCTTCGATAAAAGACCACTTACCCCCTAGTGCCACGTTCCCTGGGCCGCCGTGCGAGTCTGAGCGGGGACACAGACCCTCCTCAGCTGACAGCTCCTTCGCCGCGCGCTTCTATGACGGTGGTGGCGGTGGTGGTGCCGCGGTCTTTATTGGGAAAAGATTCTTTATTTGTACATATATATTATAGTCTCCTCAGTTTCATGCATTTAAATCTTAGCTTACGAATAGGGAGATTTCCCTTCTTAAAAATACATTCCTGTCTGATCGATCGGGAGATATCCCATATTGAGCTTGACAACGTATTCTTTCTTTTTTATTAACTAATTTAGTGGTACTGAACTTAACTGATATCATAAACTTTTTTTTTTTTTATCGTGGGGAAATCCTCATGGACACTCGGCGCTGCGCAGCAACGACCGTGTAGTGTCGGACTCTTACCGACTAAAACCCCACGGTGGTCATCCCGACGTTCAGAGGTGCACCCGGTGTCTCTTGCGAATCCCTACCGACTGCAACCTCGTCGTCTATCTCCCTGCCGTTGTAGTTGTCTAGGGAGGCGTCCCGGCTTGAGTTGGAAAGCTAGGGGGAACCACTCCTCCTAGCGCTACGTCCACTAGCCTGACGCACCCGGGGCAGCGACGGTGGCGCCGCGCCCCTACGTCGTACGGAGCCCCTGCGACGTTGATGCGACGATCTACTGGGATCGGCTCTTCTCTCCCGGTCTCTTTCTGCCCGCTCCTTTCTTTGCATAACATCCTCGCAGTAGGTGCGGACTCCCGGGGCCCTCGGAGCATGGCCTCAACGACCGCTTCCGGAGCCAACCTCTCGCCGATGTCGAGCTGCAGGACGCGCCGCGGTTCCGCTCACGCTGGACAGAACTCCAGCGTGTGCTGCGCCGTGTCCTCCTCTTCCCCGCAGTGGTGACAGGTGGACGTCACCTCCCGCCCGATCTTCAGCAGGTACTCACCGAAGACCCCGTGTCCGCTGAGCATCTGTGTCGTCCTGAATGTGAGCGGAACCCCGCCTTGATCTCTCCAAGCCTCCCAATTGGGAAGCACGGCGCGGACGGCTCGGTGTGGCCGCCTGGCGTCCTCCTCCATCAGCTGGGAGCGCCACCGCTCCCAGATCTCCAGCTTTTTTTTCTCCTCACCAGGGTACGACTGCGCCGGTTGGCCATCAGATCTTGGGCCCACACCGGTGCCCCGTAGAGGACCCGAGACCGGATCACTCCCTCGTAGAGTCGGCGGACTCCCGACCCTGCTCCGCCTATATTCGGAAGAAGGCCGCACAAGGCGTTGGCTGCGGCCGTCACCCTCGGGACCAGGAGCTCGAAATGCGGTCCGAACGTCCACCGACTGTCGATGGTGAGGCCCAGGTACCTCATACGACACTTCACCGGCACCGCTTCGCCATTTATGGCCATGGACAAACCATCGGGAGGGGATCCCCTGCGGCGGCGGTCGAAGAACCATAGGGCCTCCGACTTGGCCGGCGACACGCTCAATCCCAGTCGCTGAATAGCGTGCACCGCGCATGCCACAGCGTCTTCCGTGAGAATCACGATCTCACTCCACCACCGTCCCCCGGCTAGCACCAATGTATCGTCGGCGTAACAAACCAAGCCCGTGCCCGGGGGCATCGGGCATCGAAGGACGGAGTCGTAGGCCGTGATCCACAAGAACGTTCCTAGCACCGAACCCTGCGGGACGCCGCGCTCCACACGTCTTCTCTCTTCCCCGTTCCTCCCAGTGAAGGTGATCCACCTATCTTTCAGGTAGGCTCCGATGACCTCAACCAGGTACGCCGGCACCTCGAAGTGTCGCAGAGCCTCCACTATCCTCGCCCAGGGGATAGAGTTGAAGGCGTTGCTGACGTCCAGGGAGACCGCTACCGCCGTTCCGTAGCGGGAAACCATGTCCTCCGCCATGCTCCTCACCCGCTTCACAGCATCCACCGTGGAGCGACCCCGGCGAAAGCCGTACTGACTGTTGTGCCATCCGGGAACCCGCTCCGAGATATGGGCCTACAGACGGGCGGCGATCACCCTCCCGAAGAACTTTCCGATCTCGTCCAGCAGGCATATCGGCCTGTACGCCGACGGCGAGTCCGACGGACGACCCTCCTTTCGCAGCAGGACCAATCTCGCCGTCCGCCACATCCGCGGGTAGATGCCCTCCCTCAGGCATCGGGTGAACAGATGCCGCACGCGAGGGGCCACCACCTCCATCGTCTCCACCCAGAATCGGTCCGGAACTCCGTCCGGACCCGGTGCCACGTCCCGGGACGCCATCTTCTTAGTCGCCGCGAGAAGCTCCTCCTGAGTGACCTGCAGCTCCTCGCTCCGCTCCGTCGACGTCGTCGCCGCCGTTGCTGTTGACGACGTCACGCCCCTGCCGGTGGAGGGGGACGATCCCGACCGCCCCGCGTCGCTGTCCTGACGCGGAAACAGCGTCCCGATGACCTTGGTCAGCAGTACCGGATTCATGTTAGTGGTCAGCGGGGCGGCCGCGGGTCGTAACTTCCTCGTTACCACCTTGTACGGCCGCCCCCACGGGTCTGACTCAACCGCCTCGATCAGCTCCTTCCAAGACCGAGCCTTCGCGATCTTGATCTCCCGCTGCAGAGTCCGTCTCGCCTCTCTGTAGACCCCGTAGCAGCGGGAGATCTCCTCCTCGTCTCGCGTCCTTCTACGACGACGGGCCCTCAAAACTCTTCTGCGTGCCCGCACGCAGCTCGCCCGCAACTCCGCGATCTCCGGCATCCACCAGTGAACGCAGCGGTTGCGTCCACCGCCAGGGACGGAGCGCGGCATCGAGGCGTCGCACGCCGCGCACATGTATCCTTGGAGGATCTCCGCCTCCTCGTCGACGCTTCCCAGACTGGTCGTCCCTTTGGTGTCCCAGCTCCACGCCGAGACGATGGCTGCCGCCCGCAACATCTCCCTGTCCCGCTCCTGCAGGCGCCATCTGGGAGGTTGTGATGGGCCGGAGCGGCTCGCACCACCTCGGGCGACTTGGTTGTTCTTTTCGTCCACGTCCTCCGAGACCACCTCCATAAATATGTAGAGGTGATCGGACAGGGTCCCGACTCCCTCGGCCACTCTCCAGTCACGGATCCTCGGGTACAGCTCCGAGGTGGCCCACGTGATGTCGACCACGGAGGACCCCCTCCACGCCACGCAGGTGCTCGCCGTACCCTTGTTTACCAGCAGGAGTCCGAGTCCCGCAGCCCAGTCTGTCAGCCATCTTCCTCTGGTGTTCGTCGCGGAGTTCCCCCACTGCGTCGAGTGAGCATTGAAGTCCCCGAGGACCAGCACCTGGCGGGGAAAGCACCTTTTGACACATTCACCGACATCGTCTAGAAAGTCTCCGAACGCGGCCAGGCCGCTGTTGGGGGAGACGTAAACCGCCACCACCGCTATTCCTGTCCATACGATCGCGACGTAGCCGCTGCCACGGTCTAGCAGGGCGCCAAAGGCGCCCAGGGTCGACGTCCAAGTTACGGCCGTCAGTCCGTCCAAATCCCCGATCCAGTTGGGAGCGTCAGGGACGCGATACGGCTCGGCCACTGTCGCAAGGGCGAACTCTCCCTCACGGATGGTCTGGAGGTGCAGGTCATGCGCCCTTATCGATCTGCCCAAGTCGCATTGCAGGAGACGGTTAAAATCACGCAATCACCTCCATGGCCTCCTCCCGGCCATCCACCGCTGGATGTTCGAAGGTGCTCCCCTCTTGCGTTACCTCCGCGGTCGGTTCGCGGATAGGTGGCTTCCTCTTAGTTCTCGGCGGAGCACATGCCGCCCCGCACATCCTGTGGTTGGCTGGCGCCCCCAGCGACTCGCACAACGGGCACTTGGGCGCGGAGGCAGGACACCCCCTGGCACGATGACCGCTAACGCCACACCTGTAGCACAGATGCCCGCGATGCACGTTGGACGTGCCGGTTACCAGCACGTGTCCCAGCTCCAGGCACTTAAAGCACTGCAAGGGTCTCTTCGTGATAGCCGTGACCCTCGCCGTGGACCAGCCCAGAGCTACTTTCCAGTCCCGGGCTAATTTCCGGGCTCCGGTGACTGGGCACCTTACCCATGCAGCCCCAAGGCCGTATCTGGTGGTACGGATCTCTCCGACCTGCACCTCCGCGCTGCCGCATCCCGCCGCTGAGGCCAGCGCCTGCCGCAGCTCCTCCTTAGCGACCGAGATATCTATCCCGGCCACCCTCAACTCCGCCGTCCTGTTCGGCGCCGCTACTCTCACCGCGGCCGGGTCCAGCACCTCGGCCGGACGCGTCGCCAATCGCGACGCCTTTCCTCTGTCTCTGTCGCCGGGGAGCCGGATAATTATACCCCCGGTCATCGATTTCCTCATTCCGAGGGACTCGACGCCGATCTCCGCAAGCGGGACCTCCTGTCGCGCCGTCGCGAGAATATCAGCGTACGATGTCTTAACCCCCTCGTTGATAGTCAACGTCACCGCGGACGTACGCGGTGCGCGGGGGAGCGCAGCCGTTTTCGTCGCCTGCGCCGTTCCTTTCTTAGTCACTAGTGCGGCGCCCGTCTTCCGTGCGCCCGTTAGTCTTGACGAAGGAGCAGCAGGCATTCCCTCTTTTTTCTCCTCCTTCCTTGCGGCCCTTTTCTTCCGCGGCCGTCTTTCCACCACCCTCCATTCGCCACCCTCCTGCTCCCTCGGGAGCATTGTGGCTTGGGTGAAGCGTGGGGCAGCGGGTTGGTCCGCCTTGCGCCGAGGTTCGGGGCTCCGCGGTCTTTGGCCCCCGAACCGTTCCTCGATTGCCCTCATGATGGAGGGACCGAGTTCGTTCATCTTTTTCTCTAGGGCGTCCAGACGCGCGCCTTCTTGTTTACCCTCCCGCGGAGGGTGGCCGGACTCAATAGCCCGACCGTTGCACCGTAGGCACTCGTGGGTGCGAGCGGCCAGCCTCGTTATCTCTTTACGCAAGGCCGCGTTTTCCTCCTCCAACACGGTCAGCCTTGCTTCCGCGAGCCTGGCGGCCGTGGAGCTATCGCTGTGGACCACCTCAGCCCTCTGCAGGTTAAGCTCCCTCCATGCGGCGGCGACGTAGGTCGCCGCGTCCTTTAGGTCCTTAATGCTGGCTCCCTTCAGGTTCGATACCGCCGCCACCCGCAAGATCTTTGACATCTGCCTGGTGAACTCGGCGCTCACGTCTGCCGCCGAGCTCATCCGTATATCCAGTGCCAAATCCACAGAGATTTCCGGGGTCAGCGTCATAATGCGCCTTCTCTTCCCCCCCCCCCCCCCCACCCGGAGACAGTCGATCCCAGGGATGATCGCGACGCGAAAGAGGCGACCGAATCCTCGTCATCGGACCTCATCCGCGTTCGTAGCGCCCTTACCGGCGCGAGGCCCGTTACCGCGGCCGGTGCGAGGAAGACGCCGTCCGTTCCGCCCGTGGTTCTCCGCGATGCTCTTGTCATTCTTCTCGGAGGTTCCTTGTGAATCTCCGTACTACTGCTTCCCGCCTCGCCAGACGTGAAAACACATCCGGGGGCCTGGCGGTCCACCCCCGAACGGCCGTGGTCGTGAGATGACGACGCAGGTGAGCCCACTTGACTACCCACCGCTGCGCCGGTACTGGGATATCCCTCCCCTGCACCGTAAACCATTTTTCTTTTGAGGTCGCAATCCATAGTAATATATAATTTGTTGTCGCCGCGGTCGTCAACAAAGTCCGTCCTGGTGCCACTCACTCTTTCGCACCCTGCCCCGGTCAAAGCCGGTGCAGGGCGATGGGGAGCCCCACAAGAAGGTGAGGTGAGTGGTCTTGACCGTCATGGGCCCACCAACTTCTCCGAAACTCTCCGCATCGGATCGGCAAAATTGACGGGCGCCAGAGGCACCGACCTGCTGCCACCCGACTGTAAGAGAGCATCAGATCTATCGGGGTTTCCCGGGACGTGGTCCTACGGCCCGAAAACCCATGCCCGCCTCATGCTCCCCAACTGATACCATAAACTGATGTCATAGAAATATTCGAAATTTAAGAATTAATAAAATTAATAAAAAATCATATATATGAAATATATTGATAAAAATCTTAATTATCATTACAATATGATTAATATACATGTTATATATATATATATGATATATTATATTATGTTTATATATATATATTAAAATTTATATAATACATGATATGATACATATATATATTATTATTATTATATATACATTATATACATTTTTAATTTCAGCATTACAGATAAGTAATTTTTCATCATTAAAATAATTCTTTTTTATTTTTTTTCATATTTCTTTCGTTTTTAACAATTCCTTGCGTTTTAATTTGGTATCTAATTTTGTCAAAAATAACAGAATTGTCCTAACTTCTAAAATTATGAATTATAATTACAAATATAAGCTATTGAAGTTCTGTTATTTTTGATTATTTAATAGTCTGCTTCTGAGTTTTCTTGTTGTTTTCTTTTTTTCATATTTTATGTTGGATTTTCCCGGCCGGCCTTTTTCTCGTCGTCCTCTTGCGGCAATTTGTTTGATGGTTGTACTGTGATTGGCGAAGCAACTGGTGCAACGGGCATAGGAATACTTGGTATACTATCCAGTAATTTAATGTGGCTCATTTGTTCACCCAGTTCTACCAAATTCACGTTACATAGCTAGGACAGCTGAAGCTAATGGCTGCGGAGCTCCGTCCGACGATTGCGATGCAGATTTGTGGGGTGAAGACGTCGCTTGTAACGTCGGTAGGGATGTGAGGAGACCGATATCGGAACTGTAAACATTATTAATCATGTTTTATTAATCATTTTGACGGTAATTCAATGATTTTCTATTAAAATTTTGATCAAGATGCTTTCCATTAAATTATTCAAGAAATGTTGCAGTAAGAAAAGTATTCTGCATATATATATGTTTACAAACTATATTTTTTCCAAACTATAAAAATTGTCTTAGTCGTTACGAGAAAGGAACGATCCTACGTGAAGTTAATAATGTGAAATAAAATCTTTTTACATTAATCTCGTATAAAGAATTTCATATAAGACTTCGTTTGTGAAAGTATGAAGTGGGAAAATTTTCCCAAAGCTAGAAATGGAAATTCTATGTTTCTTTTTTCTTGTTTACTACTTTAAAAAGTTCAATTTAATACATGATACACTATAAAAAAATACTTTAGCATATGCATTCTAACATAAATATATGAAATAGCAAAATTTATATCTACGTTATATCTACTATTTAAAATGATTTAATAATAGAGTATAGAATTTGACTCACTTCGAAGAATGTCTCTTCTTGCGCGGTCTTCCAGGAATCTTCATCTTGTCTTTCTTCCGATTCAATTTAGACAATTCCTTCAGCTTTTCTCTATATTGTCTTTGAATGTCAGCCATCCTGACTCTTATCTCAAGTTCCTTAGCATCCATATTCGGCCAGTCTGGCTCATTATCGATGTGTCTTTTTCTAGCGATAAACTTCTTTGCGTCGAGTTTCCCCTGCAAATTTCTATAATCGTGACAATCAAGATGTTCTCCCAAGATATGACTTCTATCCTCATGTCTGCTATCATCGTCGTTCTCCATCATTCTATCATCCGAACATACCTTTTCATCGTGCATTTCAGCATCAGAATCCGATAGATTATCATCAATAATCAAGAAATCAATAGATTCCTTGCTGCTAGAAATTTCACTCGTATGATTGATTCCGTATAATTGTTCGTATATCTTTCTTTCATATTCTTCAAAGTCTTCTTCTCTTTCGTAGTTTACTTTATGGCAAGGAGTACTAGTAGCAAGGGGAGCGTCATTTAACATATCATTATCTTCGTTATCGGTACAAATATCGTTTTCAGCAGAAAAATCTAAGCTTCCACTTGTATTATTATTCGCGTTTATTATAGACACTGGCATTTCCTGCTCACTTTCATCGTACCGTTTATCATAATCATCGTCTTCGGAATGCGAGTCGTATTTAGATTCCTCATCTTCCAACTCGCCATCGGTTTTGAACCTCTTGAGGCTCTCGAAATCTTGCAAATTTTCTTGCACATACTTTCTCCTGTCCGACGTCTTTCTTTCATTTTCTGGGACATTATTCGCTCTGGCCAGGTTCAACAGTAAGCTAACGGCATAAGATATATCATCGAAATTCTCCAGATTCGACTTCCGGTAAGTTATATCCTCTACCTTCTCCATAAATCGTTTTTCTCTTGAATCGCATAACACCCCCAAAGAGTTGTTTATGTTGTTGGTGTGGGTCTCTTCCGGAGGAAAAAGCACCCTGCCCTTGATAACCGATCTATCTAATTTATGTCTTCTATTTCCGTTGGATCTCACGCGTTCCAAGTGCTTAATGTTTGTTCGACAGCAATCCCAACACACTATAATCAACTTTAGGTCTCGGTATAGAATTAATAACTAATCGATATTTGGGAGCGTCAGTATACAATGAGTTTTCTAGCGATTCCAATTTCCCTTTTTTAGAAGTCACCGCGTCATTTTTAGTGCATTGCACTTGCACTTCACAGACCTCGGGCGGCGAGACATCAATTTTCACGACAGGTTCTTTATCGTCGTTTAACTCCATATTATCATTACTGCTTCTCGTGTCATGCTCCGAAGAATATATCTCAATTTCTCGTCCTATATCGTAGTTTTCCATGAATTGAGAGTTCTCGCAGGATCTCAGAATGTGTTCATTCAATGTGTTCATGTTGTTGGTATGGCTCTCTTCCGGAGGAAAAAGCACCCTGCCCTTGATAACCGATCTATCTAATTTATGTCTTCTATTTCCGTTGGATCTCACGCGTTCCAAGTTCTTAATACTGTTCGACAGCAATCCCAACACACTATAATCAACTTTTGGTTTCGGTTTAGAATTAACAACTAATCGATATTTGGGAGTTTCAGTATACAATGAGTTTTCTAGCGATTCCAATTTCCCTTTTTTAGTAGTCACCGCGTCATTGTTAGTGCATTGCACTTGCACGTCACAGACCTCGGGCGGCGATACATCCATGTTCACGTCAGGTTCTTTATCGTCGTTTAACTCCATATGATCATTACTGCTTCTCGTGTCATGCTCCGAAGAATATATCTCAATTTCTCGACCTATATCGTAGTTTTCCATGAATTGAGAGTTCTCGCAGGATCTCAGAATGTGTTCATTCAATGTGTTCATGTTGTTGGTGTGGGTCTCTTCCGGAGGAAAAAGCACCCTGCCCTTGATAACCGATCTACCTAATTTATGTCTTCTATTTCCGTTGGATCTCACGCGTTCCAAGTTCTTAATGTTGTTCGACAGCAATCCCAACACACTATAATCAACTTTAGGTCTCGGTTTAGAATTAATAACTAATCGATATTTGGGAGCGTCAGTATACAATGAGTTTTCTAGCGATTCCAATTTCCCTTTTTTAGAAGTCACCGCGTCATTGTTAGTGCATTGCACTTGCACTTCACAGACCTCGGGCGGCGAGACATCAATTTTCACGACAGGTTCTTTATCGTCGTTTAACTCCATATTTTCATTACTGCTTCTCGTGTCATGCTCCGAAGAATATATCTCAATTTCTCGTCCTATATCGTAGTTTTCCATGAATTGAGAGTTCTCGCAGGTTCTCAGAATGTGTTCATTCAATGTGTTCATGTTGTTGGTATGGGTCTCTTCCGGAGGAAAAAGCACCCTGCCCTTGATAACCGATGTATCTAATTTATGTCTTCTATTTCCGTTGGATCTCACGCGTTCCAAGTGCTTAATACTGTTCGACAGCAATCCCAACACACTAAAATCAACCTTTGGTCTCGGTTTAGATTTAACAACTAATCGATATTTGGGAGTTTCAGTATACAATGAGTTTTCTAGCGATTCCAATTTCCCTTTTTTAGGAGTCACCACGTCATTGTTAGTGCATTGCACTTGCACTTCACAGACCTCGGGCGGCGAGACATCCATGTCCACGTCAGGTTCTTTATCGTCGTTTAACTCCATATTATCATTACTGCTTCTCGTGTCATGCTCCGAAGAATATATCTCAATTTCTCGTCCTATATCGTAGTTTTCCATGAATTGAGAGTTCTCGCAGGATCTCAGAATGTGTTCATTCAATGTGTTCATGTTGTTGGTGTGGGTCTCTTCCGGAGGAAAAAGCACCCTGCCCTTGATAACCGATCTACCTAATTTATGTCTTCTATTTCCGTTGGATCTCACGCGTTCCAAGTTCTTAATACTGTTCGACAGCAATCCCAACACACTATAATCAACTTTTGGTCTCGGTTTAGAATTAACAACTAATCGATATTTGGGAGTTTCAGTATACAATGAGTTTTCTAGCGATTCCAATTTCCCTTTTTTAGGAGTCACCGCGTCATTGTTAGTGCATTGCACTTGCACGTCACAGACCTCGGGCGGCGAGACATCCATGTTCACGTCAGGTTCTTTATCGTCGTTTAACTCCATATTATCATTACTGCTTCTCGTGTCATGCTCCGAAGAATATATCTCAATTTCTCGTCCTATATCGTAGTTTTCCATGAATTGAGAGTTCTCGCAGGATCTCAGAATGTGTTCATTCAAACCGTTTCCTAGTTTTCTCGGTATCGTTTCCGAATGTTTCCTCGAACGAAGATTTTCTGCATTCTTATCCTTCGAGTCGTCCACTTTTTGGGGTGCCGTCTCCTGTAAAGCAGCAGCTGCGTTCTTATTCAACTTCTCCACCACGTTTTCGATTCCAGGATGAGACTTTTCGACAATGTGCCTCTTAGACAGATTTTGGCACTTTGGCTTTTCCGTGGTTGATGTTGGTTCGCATCTGTATGAATAATCTTCATACATTGTTTCATCTGCTTTCTGCTTGAGTTCGACCACTTGTATGTCACAATCGATGCTCGACATATCGAATGATTTCTCAATGATCTGTGGACATGGAACGGTTGCCTGCGATCGCTCATCTCGGCCCTTTTGATAACTATCGTAATTCGGATTGATCTCCACTTTTGATTCTATCGGATTCTCCGATAGTTTTGGAATTTGATTGATTTCCGGAGTTTCGGCCGAAGAATTTGCATGTCTGTGTAACTCATTCGCCGACATTTCATCTGGTTTAACTAATTCGGCCTGTAAAATATAACGTGTTATGTTATTGAATGTTGTGTAATATTTATACTTTGTAATTTCTTATCGGTCGATGAAATCGAATGATTTTAACACTTAGCCAATATAATAGGGAGTTTTTCCTTCTACGAAGAACATCGCTGCGTGACCGAACGGGAAGATCCCCTCTTTTGACTTTAGCAACGCGTTTTTTTTTTTTTGTTTTTGTTAACCAATCTAGCGGCGTTAAACTTAATTAAAAAGATATTCAAATCGTGTTATTTATCTTTAGTCATCTTTAATGTTTTTAATTCTACCAATATTTTTTTATACTTTGAATATACTTTCAATTTGATGTTTTGTATAAACAATATGTAAAATCGTTAAATAAAATTATCACCGCAAAATATAACTGACCACTTAAATAATTTTTAAACTTCATTGTTTTTTAAGTAGTGAAAATTAATCCTCGATACTTGAAAAAATGCACGGTGGACAGCGTATGGGTTGCTTGTCCGAGCGCGGTGGAAATAGCGTATAGCTCGCTGTGGCGCGCGCGGTTGGCTAAGTGTTAATAATTACATTGCGTTTGGTTTATTCTTTTCGTAAAGAGTAACGTTGAGAGACTCGCGCTTTCGTAAGATATTTTTTATTTAAGCTCGACGATAGTTATTATATAATCAATTTTATTTTTTATGAGTGTTATATGTTCATATAAGCTAAACAGTGTGGCATAAAAAAATTACTCTTGCCTTTTTTCGTCATTAATATCAAGAGTTGACTATCGTATTGTATATACTAACAAATAACATTGTTTTGCATATTAATTTCCTTCATCTAATAATCAAAAAATTTTATACTTTTCTTTCTTAACGATATCGAGCGCCGACTGACTATCACGCGATATTTTATACAAAAAACGAAAGATGTTTCTCTATATGTCGATGTTACTGTTTCGTTAATATAATAACATATAATCGAATTATTAAACAAGTGACGTGTTAAAAAAAGCTAGCCGTGTGGACTAAGGACATATTTATAAACGTTTATCAATTTTCTTCGCCTCACTCGCGCTCGAGATTCTTTCATTAGCCTATGAACGATACACGTGTATTCCTTAGCGAACGACAGTGAAGAACAGAAAAATGAAAGATGGCTCACCTTCTGAACGCTTCTTCAAAAGTACACTTGTTACTCCGCGATATTTGCGATTACTTAAAATATGTCTTTGCACTCCGTTGTTGCTACGACCACGTTACAAAAGAAACTAACAGGTCCAGTATTGCGAAGATACGAAAATTTTGCTAGCCCTAACAAGTCGGCTGTTAACGTAGTGGGGACATTCTGTCCGAAGAACTACGAATCACTGGTACCAGTGGAACATTCACTTGGCCGTAGTGGGGACATTCTGGGCGGAGCATTCTGAATCACAGTAGCTAATGGAAAACGCACTTGCTTACTCCTAACCCTTGAGAAATGTTATGGACAATTTTCGCTAGATCGTCGAGACGTTCAAAAATCAAAAGAATGTTATAACAGTGCAATCTATAAATGCAATTTATGTTGATATTTATTTAAAAAGGCAGCCTGTGTCCTCAACGATGGCATTCGTTACTCGCGGACTCCCGCCGCAGGGGGCAGTCAGCACTCAAGGAATTAATGCAATGTTAAATATTTATTTGCTGCAATAATCTACATTGGTGTAGGTATAGAAAAATAATTGTAACTTGTGAATAAGTAATTCTGATTGATGTATAAAGCATTTTTAAAATTGCTTTCACTTCTAATTGTGTCAGAAAAAGTAATGCTAATGAGAAAGAAGTCCTTCGATAATTAGGTTTTTGTTATAAATTTTGAAGGAAAATTTAAAGTGCAATATTTTGATACAGAGACTCCTAAGAAGTATATAAAATACTTTCCATTCTTCTATGTCGCTAACAATCCATGCACGCGGTTGATGCAATTTTAAATAATAAACAAAATGTGAAACAAATAGTATGTGATACGTAATTAAAGCGATTCATAAAAGCTTAATTGGTTGTTCTTTCATTTGCGCAAAGAAAATGTTTTCTGACATTGAAATGATACAGTAATATTTAGAAAAATTAGAAATACTAGATAGTAAATTATCTGAAATTTAAGTAGATATTAAAAATACATATTTTAAAAAGTCGCTATTAAAAATTGATATTAGATCAAACGATAGAATTCTGTATATTTTTTCTTATGTTTTGCTATTATTCTGCATTAAGTACAGAATTGATATTGATATGTTTACATTCGATGTCTGCGATATATATTTTGTACACGATATCGCATTTTAACAGCAATTTCAATGCACGACGAAGGTTATTAATTACGAGAGTTTCAGAGCAAGGAACGTAATTAGTAACGATATTGGAAGGAACATAAATATTTGTATATGTTCTTAATCTATATTCGATCATTATTGTTGCTCATTATGTTAATAAAGAATTAAACTACTTACTACTATTACTACAGTTGAGAGTTTCATAAATCGAAATAAATTTAAAATATTGTGTTGAATGCTAACTAGTAATATAAATGAACTTCTAAACTCTTTTAGAAAATTGAAGATTTTGTGATATATGGAAAAAGCCAAAATATAAGAATACATAGAAAACTGTAGTAATTAAAATTATTTGATAACTATACCTACGTAATGCAATTGCAAATATTTATCAGTTAGTGTCAATTAATATAATCGTAACAAATTCTCCCACATAACTTCATTTAGTGAAGGAAATAATAAAATTTGTGAGAATCGTGAAAATATAATTTTGACATGGTATCGTTAAAAACAATATACTGATTTAACAGTGAAAAAGATATAGATATGTCTTGTTCGACAAGTAAGCGAGCAGAAACTATAAATTCAATTGGAAAAACACGTCGTAAAGAAAGTTAGTAAAAAAACCATAAGGTGTATTATTTCATAAAGGAAACCAATTTTACAAAGAAGCGAAAAAATGGGAGCGTGGTTTATTGAAAGAAGCGAGAGAAAAAAAAACGTAAAACGTAAGAAGAACAATAAGATAGAAAAGAAGGTAGAGAAAAGGAGAAATAAACGATATCGTAGTCCGCGACTAAAAAGTTTCTTGAAACTGTGCTTAGAAAAAGTAGAACGTCGTAAGGAAGCAGAATAAACAAGGAGCAACACACTTTCTGGTGAATAAGCAACAGATTATGTTTCTGTTGACATAAAGGATTAACATCTTCCAGACATGAATTACCGAAGGACAAACAAAGCTCTGAGATTAGGTCTCGAATTCGAAATTGAGTTCTCGAATCGAAAGGGAAAACATGAGGAAGAAAATGAAGGTAGGAAAGAAATATTTTTGTTGTTGTTCTATGATATGTACGAAATTTGAAGAATCTTTAGAAGAGAGATTAATTATGCAATGTTTCTGATTTTAAATTAATTAAAAATTTTAACCCTTACCTCTGAAATCTTTAATTCTAACAATTAAATGTACTAAAGAACGCGTTGAAACATCATGGAAGAAATTTCACATTAATAGATACGTGCTTTTTATTTTAAAATCCATTAAAATCAAACAAACGTAAACTCTGTTACGATTATATTTGCTATTAAATCAAATGTTTAAAATTGTTATAAATGAGAATGCCATAGTATTATTAGAAGATGATAATATTAGAACAAATCTCGCATTAGGTGTAATTTTTAGATAGTCTATATAGACGAAAATAAAACAAAAGAAACCTTTCGGACAACCTAATATATTGTTAGCCTTTTCATGCACACGATATGTGCACTCTTCTTCGGATAGGTAATTTCTACCAGAGTTAATGGCCTTTATTGACATGAATCCTAAGCTACAATACTTAGAAAATTAAACATATCCTTTTCTGCCGTTTTCTTATTACGTGAGGAAATCTGTATGAAAACACCTCCGCAGTTCGAGGGCAGAGTTGTTGACGGGGGTGGTGGAGGAGAGGGGAAGCAGAGGGACAACGTCGGATTTACATACTAAAATCCGAAAGTACGCAGCATATGTCCTTCTTTTCGTCCTACTATCGGATGTTCCTGCTTATACCATGAAACTATAGTCAATATTTGAAACTACTGTCAATAATTACCATTTGGTGTCGACTGAAAGAATTTTACCTAAGCGAAAAATATCGAACCAATTGAATGTAAGTTGGTAAGATTTGAGAAAAAAAAAATTTTTTTTTTTTGTTTTTTATTAGTTTATTGAATTATGCACGAATATAATAATAGAAATAGAACGAAATGGAACACACGTAATTCAATAAAATAATATAAAACAGAAATTGTTGTTCATCTATTATCACCTTATGAAGCGAAAGAATCTTTTCGGACTACCTAATATATATTTTTTTAAATTAATTTATATATATTATATATTTTATTTTATATTTATACTATAAATTTTTTATTTGTATTATGTATTATATATTTTGTTATATTTTAATATATAACTATTTGTTAGCAATTTACAAACGCATTCAATATCCAATAGAAACAAGTAAATATTCACTTGCCATTCTGCAACCACAGAATTTTTCTTGCAACGTTCAAAATTACTTTGCTCGCGACACAATACATTATGAGGGTATCTATTGTAATTCTCAGATATATTGATATAGCTTTTAAATTCAATATAGAATATAAACTTATATTCAATGTATGTTCAGTGATATTTAAATTATAAGATATAATATGGAAATAGATTCGCAAAGAAAATTAGAAAATAGTAATTATACAAGTTTGTTAAAAACTCATGTTATACGAAAGAGGAATTTATGCAAAAGTATTTACTTGTGGTTTACACGCCAGAGAGAGTTTTCTTCATAGAAATAGATATGCGAACGGGAAAGAAAAAAGAAAAACGTAGAACGGGCTTGTGTACTTTACGCGTATTTTAGTTTCACGCATCACATTTAACTATGTCATAGGTATCTGTCATTTTCTACAGAATCAAATCTCCTAACGCATTTCTGGCTTAAAAATTCCGACTAAAATCCTCTATTAAACGAAAATAATTTTAACGTTTTAAGTAAATCATTTCTCGGTTGAGAGCTTCTTCTAATAAAAATAATGGAAATTAATGACACTGAATTATAATTCATTTATTCCCCGATAATGTAAGCCGGATACTATATTTTTTCAATAAATGCAACAGTGGCTCAAGTTCCTTTACCAGCTATGTAAATATGAAACTGGAATTTTTGTATAGAGAATACACGTTTATTGTATGAAAATGATTAAAAATAATTTATTCGAAGTATTGCCCATCGCTAGCTATACATTTTTCCCACCTGTCTGGCAATTGATGGTTGCCACGCCAAGAAAACTGTAGCTCTTTTGAGGCAAACCAGTCATCGAGCCATTTTCGTACATTTTCGTATGAAGTGGAAGTGCTGGTCAAAAAGTGCGTGTCCCATCGATGCAAATAAATAGTAATCGGACGGAGCCAAGTCTGGTGAGTAAGCCGCGTGCGAAAGTATTTCCCAACTCAACGCTTCAATCGTTTCCTTGACCGGTTTTGCTGTATGTGATGGTGCATTATCATGAAGCAAAAGTACTTTGTGTTGCCTTTTTTGATATTTTGGTCGTTTTTCACGCAAAGCTTGATTCAAATCGATCATTTGTTGACGGTAGCGCTCAGTATTAACGGTTTCGCCAAGTTTGAACAGTTCATAATAGATCATACACTTCTGATCCCACCAAACACGGAGCATTGTCTTCCGTCCATAGCGATTTGGTCTCGTAGTCGACATCGGTGGTTCGCCTGGAGCTTAGGATTCTCAAAATATATCCACTTTTCATCGTCAGTCGCAATTCGGTGGAGAAATGACTTTCTTTTGTATCTGGCGAGCAGCATTTCGCAAGTGGTTCTTCGGTTTTCCTGCTGTCTTTCATTCAGTTCATGTGGAACCCATTTTCCCACCTTCTGGCTCTTTCCCATAGCTTTCAAACGGATGGAGACGGCTTCTCGCGTCACGTTTAATTGATCAGCGAGTTGTTGTTGCGTTTGAGCGTCATCCTCGTCCAACGATGCTTGCAATTCTCTGTCTTGAAACCTTTTCGGTGGTCTTCCACGTTCTTCGTTCCTCGCGTCAAAATTGCCACTTCTGCATTTTTTAAACCAAAGCACTGTGATTCACCAAGAGCATGCTCACCGTAAGCTTCGACAAGCATTCGATGCGATTCTGCAGCAGTTTTCTTCAAATGGTAACAGAAAATCAATGCTGTCCGCAAATCGTAGTTTCCAGGCACGAAATTCGACATGTTCAACGCTATTACAAACTATGCTGTTGTATGAAACTTGTATTGTTCCGAGTCGAAAATGTTTGTGAGATGTCAACAAAGAGTTTTCGCATCAATGACGCAGTTTAGTGATAACTATATTATTAGCTGGGGCCATCTATAGGCAAATTCCGGTTTCATACTCACAGACCTGATAATACTTAAAATAATTAACAACTCCTATGCAACAGTTATATAATATTCAGAATTATGAGTTAAAAATTGAAACTTCGATGTAGAATCATTGATTAAAATCGTTGAATAACAAATATTTGGAAAAGATTAATTTCTCTAGAGGAAAAGAAGCATGGTATGACGTTTCACTGGTATTTTTGTTTTTATGCGTTTTTAAAATCGATTAAATTTTATAGAAAATTATTATTAGTTTTTCAAAAGATCTCTAATCAAGTTTGCGTGTTAGAAGCCTCGTGTTAAATTATTCGAGAAACTGAACTCTTTTTAACATTCATACGTATACTCAATTATTCTTATGTCAATTGTTACATTCTATTTAATGTATATTTTCCATCAAACATACCAGCAGCATGGATGAGAAGAAGGTGACCTGTAGTTGGGTCCCTGACCTGCTGTAAACCACCTTGGAGACCAACGCCCATTTGGGGAAAACCAACTGGTTCCATTGGCATCGCTATAGCATAATTTAGTGAATTACAAGATTAATGAATTGAAATTAAAGTGTCAAGTTAAATATTATGAACTTTCTCAAGATAAGATATCTTTACTCTAATGAAATTTACTTCTGTTAAATTTTTATTTAACTAATCCTAATTAACATTGACTTTCAAATTTTAAATTTTCAAAGAAATTGCAATATAGTATCTCGCTAAAAAAATTCATAATTTAATATAGTTTCATACAAATGCGAAAAATTTATCAAGTGCAGAACCTTTATTACGTGAACAAGAATTCTCTTTGATTCAGTATCCAAATGCGATTCAATCATTGAATCGCAATTCAATTGCGATCATTTATAATTACTCTGGTTCTATCTCTTGCATATTCGAAAATTCCATTGGAGATCTTAATTTTCGTGCGATACAAAGGTGTATAAAACAAATTTCTACGAAAAGGAAAAATAGCGGGGGAAAAAAGATTCGTACAACTCGCACTCTTCGTTCAAATGGGAAATCTCATACGTTTTTGTAGCGTCTACGATAAAATCTCTACAACAGCGTTTCCATTCTCGTATTCCATATTGCCCGCAAATTTCAAATCTTTCCTCAAATCCTCGGCAAGGATTTCTCGATACTTCGCTGTCGGGCCAAATTAAAAACCATTTTTTACCAGACACGAAACGCGCCCGAAGGATTTTTCGCGTCTCTGTCACTCGGTCACCGAGGGAGGTCGGCCAGGCTTCCGAACAGCAGCGAAATTCCACTCGAAATCGCGCTCCACGCTGTTCGAAAATGTATATGTCTCAACGAAACTGCGTCGAAAGGTCGATTTCTATTTCGTATTTAATTCCAAGAAAAGATATTTGTTATTAATCGATTCGTTTGCGAAGTGATATATATTATTGATGACATAAAATATAATTTAAAAAGCAATTTTGAAAAATAATTTTATAGATACGTGATACGTGAATTAGTAAGTAAACATCGATGAATATTTTTTTTTAATGAATTTCGAATTAGAAGATTAAAAATTTATTGAGAGATCAATGTTTGAAAAGGTTAGCAACATAGTTAGCAACAAACGTTCTTACCACGTTTTTACGTATAGCTGAAAATCCCTATACACGTTTCCTACCTATCGTGCAAACTGGACAGACTGGATTGCTTCGATGCTAGATCTAAGAGGAAATTTCTCACTGATCTATTTCAAGCAGCTTTCACGTGCGCAATAAGTTCAGCGGGTGTAACGTACGCCGTGACCGCTGCTTGCAGCAGAGGCAACATGACCGTTTGCGGTTGTGAACCGACCGTAAGGTAAACTCGTTGTCGTTGCATTTACATTTCTTTTTTTCCGCCGGTTAACGCTGGTTATCAAAGCGGCTATGTATGTACTTGAAAGTATATTCGAAGGTCGTTCTAGTTGCTGTATCGCGTGAAATTACGATTCCATGGGAGGGTTGATAAGAGATCGTTGGATGATATCAGTTCGCAAAAACGATACAACATTTTCAAACGACCTGATAACATCTGATTAAGAATCGAATTTCTTCGAATAGAAGCACAAATGTTACATACAGCGATATAGCTTCCTCGTAAAAATTTCACGCCGAACGACGTAGAAATTTCTCGACGTGCACTTACCTAATTTCCAATTTAATGAAACGTTTCTTCGTCAAAGTTTGGGTGTTCTTTATACAGGACGAGAAAGGAATTGCGGGCAAATGGCTGGGAATGGGGCGGTTGCAGCGCGGACGTCACCTACGGGATGAGGTAACGATCATTAACCCGATCCGTAATGAATTCGTAGTCGGTTCCCTTTGCATGTGTCACGTGCGTGTAAAACCTCTATGACGCTGTACGTCACGACAATTGTTATACACGCATGGATTTTAATATTATAATTTAATGTTAGGTTCGCGCGTAGGTTTCTGGACGCGAGGGAAGTCGAGGGTGACGCGAGGAGTCTGATGAACCTTCATAACAATGAAGCAGGACGGAAGGTGAGTAATGCCAGTTACCCGTTAATGATTCATTCCTTTTAACGCGCAAAATGTAACAGAAATTTTGTTAAACCAACGTGTCCGTATATCTGTTCGCTATCTTATCGCCAATTATTTTCCAATAATTTTAATTTAACAGTTTGTTATACCTCGCCCAAGTTACGTATAATATTCTCATATCGATCGTATCGTTTATATACAGGCTGTAGAAAAACGTGGATATACGTTCGTTATACGATATTTATTATAGAAAATATATAGAGTACGATTTTAAATATCGAGAGAGAAAATGAAAGATGTTCGTGTAGAAAAATGTCAACTGGTCGTGCATAGATATTTGATGTAAAATTAAATTTTCTATTTATAACTTGAAGAATAAACGTCGATCGACGATTTCGTACGCGAATCTTCGTTCGTTGTCTTGAATTTTTTAATTGTCTAAAAATTGCCTTTATATATATTTTTCGATAGCTTGTGTATCTCTCTTGCTGTTCGAAGATATCATACGATCGAAAGAATTGTAATTATTAACCTAGATTTTGAAATTTTTAACAAAGAAAGATGCCGTATGATAAATACCTTTCAGCAAACAAACTGCCCGCATATCGATACCTTCGAAGTTGGCAACCTATCCGTCCGTGCCCGTTGGCATGGGGTATCGGAGAACTGAGTCATATGCCGTGATCCACAAAATAGGTCCCAATACCGATCCCTGCGGGACCCCACACTCGACCGGTCTCTTTTCCTCTCCGTGGGTATTCTAACGACTTAGCGTTAATCCAAGTTTAATATTCGTATTTTCTTCTGCAATCCGTACTATAAGTAGAGTCCCTAATGATTTTTTGTACCGTAAATTAACTAGTCAGTAAATTAACTAATAGTTTGTACAATATTTGGTATTAGAGAATAGGTACACATAAGGATTAAGGAACGGAAATAACCCAACTACTTTGTACTTGGAATTTATGCGGGCCTTCTTCTATATTCTTTGTACGAAGTTACAATTGTTTGACCCTTGGACCTTTTGAAAATATACGAAAATGAAACTTCTTTATTGCTTGAAAGATTCGTTCGTTAACTAAAATATTGATCTAGTGGTTCAATTTTCTCGGATCAGAAAGACTAGTATCTGGGAATTCGAAAATAAAACGTATATTCGTAAACGGGCCGAGGTGGTAAAGTCAAAATTAAAGTTTGCGGGAAAGGATGGAATTCTGTGCCGCGGCTAGAACGCGTAAATGGCCAGGGTTAACTGGGGAAAGTTCTCGGAGCTTTCGTCTTCCTCGATGGGCTTTATTATCGAGGCGGTAATAAAAACTCGCATATATCGCGCGGTTGTCCTCCGCGTGCACGTACGATCCGTGCACGCGTGTACAGACGCGCGCCTGCTAACGATTTATTCTTAATTTCGATCGCCTCGCCGCATCGCATACTTTATGCTCCAGACGATTTTTTTTCCACCTCTGCACCCGCCCCTCACCGTCTCCCGATAATTCGAAATGTAAACCAGTTTTCTGAGCATACGCGTCCATCGGACACACAATGAGCGAAGAGACGGAGAAACGCGTGCATCGAACAGTTCGAACATGGTGCGAACGTGTTCTAATCGTAAGAGAGTTTCACAGTTTTTGTAAAATCGTAACGTTCGTTCGTCGGTAACGATTCAGAATGTAATAGTTGAATGTAGCAGTTTATATTATAAAGACGTAGCGTTTTAACCCTTTCGTAGGATATCGTTGGAGCAACGAAGCTTGGGTACGTTAATCGTTACGAAGTGTGGGTCCCCATGACCCCCGGAACTGCAATCTCCTGAATCGAATCTCGACATGCAATTTGCTAATTCAACGCAACAAAAGAGAGCCATTTTTAAAAAAGTTAATTACTGGAGATGAAAGTTGGATTCTCTACGACAACACTGCGCGCAAACGATCTTGGTCGAGTCGACATAAGCGTTCTCCAACGGTAGCAAGACCTGGATTTTACCCGAAGAAGGTGCTGCTTTCAATTTGCTAGGGCTGGAAGGGTATCCTCTACTACGAATTATTTCCGAAAGAGCAAACGATCAACAGTGAAAAATATTGCAACTCGAAAAGCTTGAGAAAGCCATTATCGCAAAGCATACTGAAGTGGTGAACAGACGTGGCATCGTGTTCTACCACGATAACGCGAGGTCACACGTTTCTTTAGCAGTACGAACGAAAATTCTACAGTTTGATTGAGATGTTTTACCACATTTTCCATACTCCCCCTTATCTTGTACCATTGGAATATTATTTGTTCCTCTCTCGAAAAAATTTTTTTCGCGATAGAAAATTCAAATCAGTAAACGAAGTGAAAACCGGTCTGGAAGAATATTTAAAAAGTAAGCCAAGAGAATTTTGGAAAAATGACATTATGAGACTCCTGGAGAGATGGCAAAAGGTGACAGAAGAGAAAGGATCGTACATCATTTAAGAAAGGTAGGAAATATATTTTATACTTACCTCCTATTAAAAACACGAAAAGAACTTTTTGGACAACCTAATAATTACGTATTATATTATTCTATACTATACTATACTATACTATATACTATACTATAAAATTATAGTTTCTAATGACATTATTTTATAATTGCAGTATTATAAAATAAAATAGAACATTATTGTTACGCCACGAGGCTTAGTATAGATCGTATTTCTAACCGTCGCTCGCGGTCCTACAGCGTCGCAGACGGATCGTCTTATCTGCCCGACGAAAAACATACAATGTATCGACGAGCGCATAGTCGTCACCAAGCAGCGAGTTCTAGAAACGTCGATTTCGGTCCGTTATTTCATTCTCACAAAGAAGTCGGCCTACGTGATCATCGGCGCGAGCGGTGGCGTGATTCGAGCGTAGTGGGGGTTGTCTCCCCGAAAGACAAGGAATCGGTCTAAGGGCAATCGGTCTCATTTGAAAAGTCTAACTGCATACATCGAGAGCTCTAACGAACAAAGTCGCTTAGTCTAACGAATATCGAGAAATATCAAATATCGAGTCGAATTTCTGTAACGCATTAACTGTATTCATCGCTAAATAATTTGTGGCGCTTTTATTATTATTTAATTTATTGTTAAAAATACAAGCTATATTAACCTGTTAAAACAGTGTTAAATTCATTGAACCACCCTTGTTATCATAATCGAAACAAGAGGAACGACTATTTCGCGGCGTCGATTATACGAATCGTAGCGAGAATTTACGCCTCTCGCTGACGCGTTTTCCTCGCGACCGCGTCTCTCCGCGAACGGTCGTAACAATTATGTATAATAAATATAATAAAATTAAAATTCATATATCTTTCTTTATACTGTGTTGCATATATTTTATAGATATAGTGTATCTTATATATCTCAAGCATCTAATAAACAAAGCTAGAAGCAAAACTCACTTTTGCTTGAAGATGTCCATTCTTCGATAAAAGATAGCCCACCAAGGAACTTTTACTCACAGGTTTCTTAGCAACTTTTTTTTTTTTTTTTTACGTGGGGAAATCCTCATGGACGCCCGGCAGCCCTCTGGGAGGCGGCGGGTAGTGTCGGACTCTTACCGACTAAAACCCCACGGTGGTCGTTACAACGCTTGTCAGGAGTGTCCCGGTTCCTTTCTTTCGATATACTTCCGCGACACTCCTTCGTCGTCGTCTCCCTTTGTTGTTGTGGGAGGCATCCTGGTTAAGCTGGGCAGCGAGGGGGGGACCACTCACCCCCTAGTGCCACGTTCCCTGGGCCGTCGTGCGAGTCTGAGGGGGGATCCAGACCCTCCTCAGCTGACAGCTCGTTCGCCGCGCGCTTCTATGACGGTGGTGGCGGTGGTGGTGCCGCGGTCTTTATTGGGAAAAGATTCTTTATTTATACATATATATTATAGTCTCCTTAGTTTCATGCATTTAAAACTTAGCTTACGAATAGGGAGATTTCCCTACTTTAAAATACATTCCTGTCTGATCGATCGGGGAGATATCCCATATTGAGCTTGACAACGCATTCTTTCTTTTTTATTAACTAATTTAGTGGTACTGAACTTGACTGTTATCATAAACTGATGTCATAAAAATATTCGAAATTTAAAAATTAATAAAATTAATAAAAAATCATATATATGAAATATATTGATAAAAATCTTAATTATCATTACAATATAATTAATATACATGTTATATATATATGATACATTATATTATGTTTTTATATATATATTTATTAAAATTTATATAATACATGATATGATATATATATATATTATTATTATTACTTATACATTATATACATTTTTAATTTCAGCATTACAGATAAGTAACTTTTCATCATTAAAATAATTCTTTTTTATTTTTTTTCATTTTTCTTTCGTTTTTAACAATTCCTTACGTTTTAATTTGGTATCATATTTTGTCAAAAATAACAGAATTGTCCTAACTTCTAAAATTATGAATTATAATTACAAATATAAGCTATTGAAGTTCTGTTATTTTTGATTATTTAATAGTCGGATTCTGATTTTTCTTGTTGTTTTCTTTTTTTCATATTTTATGTTGGATTTTCCCGGCCGGCCTTTTTCTCGTCGTCCTCTTGCGGCAATTTGTTCGATGGTTGTACTGTGATTGGCGAAGCAACTGGTGCAACGGGCATAGGAATACTTGGTATACTATCCAGTAATTTAATGTGGCTCGTTTGTTCACCCAGTTTTACCAACGTTACATAGCTAGGACAGCTGAAGCTAATGGCTGCGGAGCTCCGTCCGACGATTGCGATGCAGATTTGTGGGGTGAAGACGTCGATTGTAGTAACGCCGGTAGGGATGTGAGCAGACCGTTATCGGAACTGTAAACATTATTAATCATGTTTTATTAATCATTTTGACGGTAATTCAATGATTTTCTATTAAAATTTTAATCAAGATTTTTTCCATTAAATTATTCAAGAAATGTTGCAGTAAGAAAAGTATTCTGCATATATATATGTTTATAAACTATATTTTTTCCAAACTATAAAAATTGTCTTAGTCGTTACGAGAAAGGAACGATCCTACGTGAAAAAGTAAGTTAATAATGTGAAACAAAATCTTTTTACATTAATCTCGTATAAAGAATTTCATATAAGACTTCGTTTGTGAAAGTATGAAGTGGGAAAATTTTCCCAAAGCTAGAAATGGAAATTCTATGTTTCTTCTTTCTTGTTTACTACTTTAAAAAGTTCAATTTAATACATGATATACTATAAAAAAATACTTTAGCACATGCATTCTAACATAAATATATGAAATAGCAAAATTTATATCTACGTTATATCTACTATTTAAAATGATTTAATAATAGAGTGTAGAATTTGACTCACTTAGAAGAATGTCTCTTCTTGCGCGGTCTTCCAGGAATCATCATCTTATCTCTCTTCCGATTCAATTTAGACAATTCCTTCAGCTTTTCTCTATATTGTCTTTAAATGTCAGCCATCCTGACTCTTATCTCAAGTTCCTTAGCATCCATATTCGGCCAGTCTGGCTCATTATCGATGTGTCCTTTTCTAGCGATAAACTTCTTTGCGTCGAGTTTCCCTTGCAAATTTCTATAATCGTGACAATCAAGATGTTCTCCCAAGATATGACTTCTATCCTCATGTCTGCTATCTTCGTCGTTCTCCATCATTCTATCATCCGAACATATTTGTTTATCGTGCATTTCAGCATTTCAGCATCAGAATCCGATAGATTATCATCAATAATCAACAAATCAGTAGATTCCTTGCTGCTAGAAATTTCACTCGTATGATTGATTCCGTATAATTGTTCGTATATCTTTCTTTCATATTCTTCAAAGTCTTCTTCTCTTTCGTAGCGTGCATTATGATAAGGAGTACTAGTAGCAAGGGGAGCGTCATTTAACATATCATTATCTTCGTTATCGGTACAAATATCGTTTTCAGCAGAAAAATCTAAGCTTCCACTTGTATTATTATTCGCGTTTATTATAGACACTGACATTTCCTGCTTACTGTCATCGTACCGTTTATCATAATCATCGTCTTCGGAATACGAGTCGTTCTCCATCATTCTGTCATCCGAACATATTTGTTTATCGTGCATTTCAGCATCAGAATCCGATAGATTATCATCAATAATCAACAAATCAGTAGATTCCTTGCTGCTAGAAATTTCACTCGTATGATTGATTCCGTATAATTGTTCGTATATCTTTCTTTCATATTCTTCAAAGTCTTCTTCTCTTTCGTAGCGTGCATTATGATAAGGAGTACTAGTAGCAAGGGGAGCGTCATTTAACATATCATTATCTTCGTTATCGGTACAAATATCGTTTTCAGCAGAAAAATCTAAGCTTCCACTTGTATTATTATTCGCGTTTATTATAGACACTGACATTTCCTGCTTACTGTCATCGTACCGTTTATCATAATCATCGTCTTCGGAATACGAGTCGTTCTCCATCATTCTGTCATCCGAACATATTTGTTTATCGTGCATTTCAGCATCAGAATCCGATAGATTATCATCAATAATCAACAAATCAGTAGATTCCTTGCTGCTAGAAATTTCACTCGTATGATTGATTCCGTATAATTGTTCGTATATCTTTCTTTCATATTCTTCAAAGTCTTCTTCTCTTTCGTAGCGTGCATTATGATAAGGAGTACTAGTAGCAAGGGGAGCGTCATTTAACATATCATTATCTTCGTTATCGGTACAAATATCGTTTTCAGCAGAAAAATCTAAGCTTCCACTTGTATTATTATTCGCGTTTATTATAGACACTGACATTTCCTGCTTACTGTCATCGTACCGTTTATCATAATCATCGTCTTCGGAATACGAGTCGTATTTAGATTCCTCATCTTCCAACTCGCCATCGGTTTTGAACCTCTTGAGGCCCTCGAAATCTTGCAAATTTTCTTGCACATACCTTCTCTTGCCCGATGTCTTTCTTTCATTTTCTGGGACATTATTCGCTCTGCCCAGGTTCAACAGTAAGCTAACAGCATAAGATTTATCATCGAAATTCTCCAGATTCGACTTCCGGTAAGTTCTATCCTCTACCTTCTCCATAAATCGTTGTTCTCTTGAATCGCATAACACCCCCAAAGAGCTGTTCATGTTGTTCGTGTGGGTCTCTTCCGGAGGAAAAAATGTTTCATCTGCTTTCTGCTTGAGTTCGACCACTTGTACGTCACAATCGATGTTCGACATATCGAACGATTTCACAATGATCTGTGGACGTGGAACGGTTGCCTGCGATCGCTCGTCTCGGCCCTTTTGATAACTATCGTAATTCGGATTGATCTCCACTTTTGATTCTATCGGATTCTCCGATAGTATTGGAATTTGATTGATTTCCGGAGTTTCGGCCGAAGAATTTCCATGTCTGTGTAACTCATTCGCCGACATTTCATCTGGTTTAACTAATTCGGCCTGTAAAATATAACGTGTTATGTTATTGAATGTTGTGTAAAATTTATACTTTGTAATTTCTTATCGGTCGATGAAATCGAATGATTTTAACACTTAGCCAACATAATAGGGAGTTTTTCCTCCTACGAAGAACATCGCTGCGTGACCGAACGGGAAGATACCCTTTTTTGACTTTAGCAACGCGTTTTTTTTTTTTTTTTTTTTTTTTGTTTTGTTAACCAATTTAGCGGCGTTAAACTTAATTAAAAAGATATTCAAATCGTGTTATTTATCTTTAGTCATCTTTAATGTTTTTAATTCTACCTATATTTTTTTATACTTTGAATATACTTTCAATTTGATGTTTTGTATAAACAATATGTAAAATCGTTAAATAAAATTATCACCGCAAAATATAACTGACCACTTAAATAATTTTTAAAGTTCTTTGTTTTTTAAGTAGTGAAAATTAATCCTCGATACTTGAAAAAATGCACGGTGGACAGCGTATGGGTTGCTTGTCCGAGCGCGGTGGAAATAGCGTATAGCTCGCTGTGGCGCGCGCGGTTGGCTAAGTGTTAATAATTACATTGCGTTTGGTTTATTCTTTTCGTAAAGAGTAACGTTGAGAGACTCGCGCTTTCGTAAGATATTTTTTATTTAAGCTCAACGATAGTTATGAAATAATCAATTTTATTTTTTATGAGTGTTATATGTTCATATAAGCTAAACAGTGTGGCATAAAAAAATTACTCTTGCCTTTTTTCGTCATTAATATCAAGAGTTGACTATCGTATTGTATATATTAACAAATAACATTGTTTTGCATATTAATTTCCTTCATCTAATAATCAAAAAATTTTATACTTTTCTTTTTTATCGATATCGAGCGTCGACTGACTATCACGCGATATTTTATACAAAAAACGAAAGATGTTTCGTTAATATAATAACATATAATCGAATTATTAAACAAGTGACGTGTTAAAAAAAGCTAGCCGTGTGGGCTAAGGACATATTTATAAACGTTTATCAATTTTCACCGGCTCACTCGCGCTCGAGATTCTTTCATTAGCCTATGAACGATACACGTGTATTTCTTAGCGAACGACAATGGAGAACAGAAAAATGAAAGATGGCTCACCTTCTGAACGCTTCTTGAAAAGTACACTTGTTACTCCGCGATATTTGCGATTACGTAAAATATGTCTTTGCACTCCGTTGTTGCTACGACCACGTTACAAACGAAACTAACAGGTCCACTATTGCGAAGATACGAAAATTTTGCTAGCCCTAACAAATCGGCTGTTAACGTAGTGGGGACATTCTGGCCGAAGAATTACGAATCACTAGTACCAGTGGAAAACTCGTTTGGCCGTAGTGGGGACATTCCGGGCGGAGTATTGTAAATCACAGGAGCCAATGGAAAACGCACTTGTTTACTCGTAACCCCTGAGAAATGTTATGGAAAATTTTCGCTAGATCGTCGAGACGTTCAAAAATCAAAAGAATGTTATAACAGTGCAATCTATAAATGCAATTTATATTGATATTTATTTAAAAAGGCAGCCTGTGTCCTCAACGATGGCATTCGTTACTCGCGGACTCCCGCCGCAGGGGGCAGTCTGCACTCAAACAATTAATGCAACAATTAATATTTAATAATCAACATTTAATATTCAAAATTTAATATTCAATATTTAATATTTAATATTTAATATTCAATATTTAATATTTATTATTCAATATTTAATATTTAATGTTCCATTTTTAATATTTAATATTTAATATTCTATATTTAATATTCTATATTTAATATTCAATATTTAATATTTAATATTTTATAATTAATATTTCATATTTATCCTGCAGCAATAACTTATAATGATGTAGGTATAGCAGAATAATTTCAACGTGCGAATAAGCAATTCTGATAGATATATAAAAATTTTTAATACAGCTTTTACTTCTAATTATACCAGAAAATATAATGGCAACAAGAAGAGAAAGTTTCAATAGCTAGACATTTGATGTAAATTTTTGATAAAAATTTAAAGGTTCCAAGAAACTCTTTCTGTTCGGTCGCTATAATCGGATAAAGATCTTTGAAATCGTTAAAATTGGAAATAGCCATGGGCGCCTACATGCTACCTGCTAAATCTACCCGTGTGGACTAAGGACATATTTATAAACGTTTACCAATTTTCTTCGCCTCACTCGCGCTCGAGATTCTTTAATTAGCCTATGAACGATACACGTGTATTTCTTAGCGAACGACAATGGAGAACAGAAAAATGAAAGATGGCTCACCTTCTGAACGCTTCTTGAAACGTACACTTGTTACTCCGCGATATTTGCGATTACGTAAAATATGTCTTTGCACTCCGTTGTTGCTACGACCACGTTACAAACGATACTAACAGGTCCACTACTGCGAAAATACGAAAATTTTGCTAGCCCTAACAAGTCGGCTGTTAACGTAGTGGGGACATTCTGGCCGAAGAATTACGAATCACTGGTACCAGTGGAAAACTCGTTTGGCCGTAGTGGGGACATTCCGGGCGGAGTATTGTAAATCACAGGAGCCAATGGAAAACGCACTTGTTTACTCGTAACCCCTGAGAAATGTTATGGAAAATTTTCGCTAGATCGTCGAGACGTTCAAAAATCAAAAGAATGTTATAACAGTGCAATCTATAAATGCAATTTATATTGATATTTATTTAAAAAGGCAGCCTGTGTCCTCAACGATGGCAACCGTTACTCGCGGACTCCCGCCGCAGGGGGCAGTCAGCACTCAAACAATTAATGCAACAATTAATATTTAATATTCAAAATTTAATATTCAAAATTTAATATTCAATATTTAATATTTAATATTTAATATTTGATATTTAATATTTATTATTCAATATTTAATATTTAATGTTCCATTTTTAATATTTAATATTTAATATTCTATATCTAATATTCAATATTTAATATTTAATATTTGATATTTAATATTTATTATTCAATATTTAATATTTAATGTTCCATTTTTAATATTTAATATTTAATATTCTATATTTAATATTCAATACTTAATATTTAATATTTTATAATTAATATTTCATATTTATCCTGCAGCAATAACTTATAATGATGTAGGTATAGCAGAATAATTTCAACGTGCGAATAAGCAATTCTGATAGATAAATAAAACTTTTTGATACAGATTTTACTTCTAATTATATCAGAAAATATAATGGCAACAAGAAGAAAAAGTTTCAATAGCTAGACATTTGATGTAAATTTTTGATAAAAATTTAAGGGTTCCAAGAAACTCTTTCTGTTCGGTCGCTATAATCGGATAAAGATCTTTGAAATCGTTAAAATTGGAAATAGCCATGGGCGCCAACATGCTACCTGCTAAATCTACCCGTGTGGACTAAGGACATATTTATAAACGTTTATCAATTTTCTTCGCCTCACTCGCGCTCGAGATTCTTTAATTAGCCTATGAACGATACACGTGTATTTCTTAGCGAACGACAATGGAGAACAGAAAAATGAAAGATGGCTCACCTTCTGAACGCTTCTTGAAAAGTATACCTGTTACTCCGCGATATTTGCGATTACGTAAAATATGTCTTTGCACTCCGTTGTTGCTACGACCACGTTACAAACGAAACTAACAGGTCCACTATTGCGAAGATACGAAAATTTTGCTAGCCCTAACAAGTCGGCTGTTAACGTAGTGGGGATAATCTGGCCGAAGAATTACGAATCACTGGTACCAGTGGAAAACTCATTTGGCCATAGTGGGGACATTCCGGGCGGAGTATTGTAAATCACAGGAGCCAATGGAAAACGCACTTGTTTACTCGTAACCCCTGAGAAATGTTATGGACAATTTTCGCTAGATCATCGAGACGTTCAAAAATCAAAAGAATGTTATAACAGTGCAATCTATAAATGCAATTTATATTGATATTTATTTAAAAAGGCAGCCTGTCCTCAACGATGGCATTCGTTACTCGCGGACTCCCGCCGCAGGGGGCATTCAGCACTCAAGGAATTAACGCAATGTTAAATATTTATCTGCTGCAATAATCTACATTGGCGTAGGTATAGAAAAATAATTTTAACTTGTGAATAAGTAATTCTGATTGATGTATAAAGCATTTTTAATATTGCTTTCACTTCTAATTATGTCAGAAAAAGTAATGCTAATGAGAAAGAAGTCCTTCGATAATTAGGTTTTTGTTCTAAATTTTGACGGAAAATTTGAACGTTACAATATTTTGATACAGAGACTCCTAAAAAGTATATAAAATACTTTCCATTCTTCTATGTCGCTAACAATCCATGCACGCGGTTGATGCAATTATGAATAATAAAGAAAATGTGAAACAAATAGTATGTGATACGTAATTAAAGCGATTCATAAAAGCTTAATTGGTTGTTCTTTCATTTGCGCAAAGAAAATGTTTTCTGACATTGAAATGATACAGTAATATTTAGAAAAATTAGAAATACTAGATAGTAAATTATCTGAAATTTAAGTAGATATTAAAAATACATTTAGATTTAAAAAGTCGCTATTAAAAATTGATATTAGATCAAACGATAGAATTCTGTATATTTTTTCTTATGTTTTGCTATTATTCTGCATTAAGTACAGAATTGATATTGATATGTTTACATTCGATGTCTGCGATATATATTTTGTACACGATATCGCATTTTAACAGCAATTTCAATGCACGACGAAGGTTATTAATTACGAGAGTTTCAGAGCAAGGAACGTAATTAGTAACGATATTGGAAGTAACATAAATATTTGTATATGTTCTTAATCTATATTCGATCATTATTGTTGCTCATTATGTTAATAAAAAATTAAACTACTTACTACTATTACTACAGTTGAGAGTTTCATAAATCGAAATAAATTTAAAATATTGTGTTGAATGCTAACTAGTAATATAAATGAACTTTTAAACTCTTTTAGAAAATTGAAGATTTTGTAATATATGGAAAAAGCCAAAATATAAAAATACATAGAAAACTGTAGTAATTAAAATTATTTGATAACTATACCTACGTAATGCAATTGCAAATATTTATCAGTTAGTGTCAATTAATATAATCGTAACAAATTCTCCCATATAACTTCATTTAGTGAAGGAAATAATAAAATTTGTGAGAATCGTGAAAATATAATTTTCACATGGTATCGTTAAAAACAATATACTGATTTAACAGTGAAAAAGATATAGATATGTCTTGTTCGACAAGTAAGCGAGCAGAAACTATAAATTCAATTGGAAAAACACGTCGTAAAGAAAGTTAGTAAAAAAACCATAAGGTGTATTATTTCATAAAGGAAACCAATTTTACAAAGAAGCGAAAAAATGGGAGCGTGGTTTATTGAAAGAAGCGAGAGAAAAAAAACGTAAAACGTAAGAAGAACAATAAGATAGAAAAGAAGGTAGAGAAAAGGAGAAATAAACGATATCGTAGTCCGCGACTAAAAAGTTTCTTGAAACTGTGCTTAGAAAAAGTAGTACGTCGTAAGGAAGCAGAATAAACAAGGAGCAACACACTTTCTGGTGAATAAGCAACAGATTATGTTTCTGTTGACATAAAGGATTAACATCTTCCAGACATGAATTACCGAAGGACAAACAAAGCTCTGAGATTAGGTCTCGAATTCGAAATTGAGTTCTCGAATTCGAAAGGGAAAACACGAGGAAGAAATTGAAGGTAGGAAAGAAATATTTTTGTTGTTGTTCTATGATATGTACGAAATTTGAAGAATCTTTAGAAGAGAGATTAATTATGCAATGTTTCTGATTTTAAATTAATTAAAAATTTTAACCCTTACCTCTGAAACCTTTAATTCTAACAATTAAATGTACTAAAGAACGCGTTGAAACATCATGGAAGAAATTTCACATTAATAGATACGTGCTTCTTATTTTAAAATCCATTAAAATCAAACAAACGTAAACTCTGTTACGATTATATTTGCTATTAAATCAAATGTTTAAAATTGTTATAAATGAGAATGCCATAGTATTATTAGAAGATGATAATATTAGAACAAATCTCGCATTAGGTGTAATTTTTAGATAGTCTATATAGACGAAAATAAAACAAAAGAAACCTTTCGGACAACCTAATATATTGTTAGCCTTTTCATGCACACGATATGTGCACTCTTCTTCGGATAGGTAATTTCTACCAGAGTTAATGGCCTTTATTGACATGAATCCTAAGCTACAATACTTAGAAAATTAAACATATCCTTTTCTGCCGTTTTCTTATTACGTGAGGAAATCTGTATGAAAACACCTCCGCAGTTCGAGGGCAGAGTTTATGGCGGGGGTGGTGGAGGAGAGGGGTAGCAGAGGGATAACGTCGGATTTACATACTAAAATCCGAAAGTACGCAGCATATGTCCTTCTTTTCGTTTTCGGGTTATTACTTATTTTATTACTATCAGATGTTCCTGCTTATACCATGAAACTATAGTCAATATTTGAAACTACTGTCAATAATTACCATTTGGTGTCGACTGAAAGAATTTTACCTAAGCGAAAAGTATCGAACCAATTGAATGTAAGTTGGTAAGATTTGAGAAAAAAAAAATTTTTTTTTTTTTTGTTTTTTATTAGTTTATTGAATTATGCACGAATATAATAATAGAAATAGAACGAAATGGATCACACGTAATTCAATAAAATAATATAAAACAGAAATTGTTGTTCATCTATTATCACCTTATGAAGCGAAAGAATCTTTTCGGACTACCTAAGATATATTTTTTTTAATTAATTTATATATATTATATATTTTATTTTATATTTATACTATATATTTTTTATTTGTATTATGTATTATATATTTTGTTATATTTTAATATATAACTATTTGTTAGCAATTTACAAAACGCATTCAATATCCAATAGAAACAAGTAAATCATCACTTGCCATTCTGCAACCACAGAATTTTTCTTGCAACGTTCAAAATTACTTTGCTCGCGTCACAATACATTATGAGGGTATCTATTGTAATTCTCAGATATATTGATATAGCTTTTAAATTCAATATAGAATATAAACTTATATTCAATGTATGTTCAGTGATATTTAAATTATAAGATATAATATGGAAATAGATTCGCAAAGAAAATTAGAAAATAGTAATTATACAAGTTTGTTAAAAACTCATGTTATACGAAAAGAGGAATTTATGCAAAAGTATTTACTTGTGGTTTACAGGCCAGAGAGAGTTTTCTTCATAGAAATAGATATGCGAACGGGAAAGAAAAAAGAAAAACGTAGAACGGGCTTGTGTACTTTACGCGTATTTTAGTTTCACGCATCACATTTAACTATGTCATAGGTATCTGTCATTTTCTACAGAATCAAATCTCCTAACGCATTTCTGGCTTAAAAATTCCGACTAAAATCCTCTATTAAACGAAAATAATTTAACGTTTTAAGTAAATCATTTCTCGGTTGAGAGCTTCTTCTAATAAAAATAATGGAAATTAATGACAGTGAATTATAATTCATTTATTCCCCGATAATGTAAGCCGGATACTATATTTTTTAAATAAATGCAACAGTGGCTCAAGTTCCTTTACCAGCTATGTAAATATGAAACTGGAATTTTTGTATAGAGAATACACGTTTATTGTATGAAAATGATTAAAAATAATTTATTCGAAGTATTGCCCATCGCTAGCTATACATTTTTCCCACCTGTCTGGCAATTGATGGTTGCCACGCCAAGAAAACTGTCGCTCTTTTG
>NW_027212665.1:32500-35568 GCF_041682495.2 Bombus fervidus | reverse complement strand
GACGGGCCGAGTCGCGTCGGTCCACTATTTTTTTTTAACGTTTTCGGGACCAAATAAACGTTTAATCCCGACGTAAAACTTAATAACATTCCCATTTATATAAAAATATTCGTACCTCATAACGCTTTTTAACGAAATAACTCGAAAAAACTTTTCGGTCCGAAATTTTTCTAAGTCCCTACGTACCGCTCGAGAATGCGACTAAGTTCCAACGTCCCGGGCGCGATCGTACTTTTTTTATATAACTTTCCAGCGACGAAATAAACGCTTAATCCCGATGTAAAACGTCATTTTAAAGCGATTTATGCACAAATATTAGCACCTTGTAACGCTTTTAAGCGAAAAAATTCGAAAAAACGGTTCGATTAAAAAATTTTTTTTAAAGTTCTCGGGACGAAATAAACGCTTAATCCCGACGTAGAAATACATAATATTCCCATTTATATAAAAATATTCATACCTCGTAACGCTTTTAAGCGAGATAACTCGAAATAACTTTTCGGTCCGAAATTTTTCTAAGTCCCTACGTACCGGCCGGGGGATCGACGAAGTGCCAACCTCCCGGTCATGTCGGTCCGGAGGGGGCAATTTTTTAAAAAAATAAAACGAAATCGTTACGTTCGACTAGAATTCGTCGAACCATAACGATTTCTATAAAAATATTCATACCTCGTAACGCTTTTAAGCGAAATAACTCGAAATAACGTTTCGGTCCGAAATTTTTCTAAGTCCCAACGTACCGCTCGAGAATGCGACTAAGTTCCAACGTCTCGGGCGCGATCGTAAATTTTTTACGGCACCTTTCGGGGACGAAATAAACGCTTAATCCCGATGTAAAACGTCATTTTAAAGCGATTTATGCAAGAATATTCGCACCTTATAACGCTTTTAAGCGAAAAAATTCGAAAAAACGGTTCGATTAAAAATTTTTTTTTAACGTTGTCGGGACGAAATAAACGCTTAATCCCGACGTAGAAATACGTAATATTGCTATTTATGTAAAAATATATACGCATCATAACGCTTTTAAGCGAGATAACTCGAAATAACTTTTCGGTCCGGAATTTTTCTAAGTCCCTACGTCCCGGCCGGGGGATCGACGAAGTGCCAACCGCCCGGTCATGTCGGTCCGGAGGGGGCAATTTTTTAAAAAAATAAAACGAAATCGTTACGTTCGACTAGAATTCGTCGAACCATAACGATTTCTATAAAAATATTCATACCTCGTAACGCTTTTTAACGAAATAACTCGAAAAAACTTTTCGGTCCGAAATTTTTCTAAGTCCCAACGTACCGGTCGAGAATGCGACTAAGTTCCAACGTCCCGGGCGCGATCATACTTTTTTTATATAACTTTCCAGCGACGAAATAAACGCTTAATCCCGACGTAAAACGTCATTCTAAAGCGATTTATGCAAGAATATTCGTACCTTGTAACGCTTTTAAGCGAAAAAATTCGAAAAAACGGTTCGATTAAAAAATTTTTTTTAAAGTTCTCGGGACGAAATAAACGCTTAATCCCGACGTAGAAATACATAATATTGCCATTTATATAAAAATATTCATACCTCGTAACGCTTTTTAGCGAGATAACTCGAAATAACTTTTTGGACCGGAATTTTTCTAAGTCCCTACGTACCGGCCGGGGGATCGACGAAGTGCCAACCGCCCGGTCATGTCGGTCCGGAGGGGGCAATTTTTTAAAAAAATAAAACGAAATCGTTACAGTCGACTAGAATTCGTCGAACCATAACGATTTCTATAAAAATATTCATACCTTATAACGCTTTTAAGCGAAATAACTCGAAATAACTTTTCGGTCGAAAATTTTTCTAAGTCCCTACGTACCGGTCGAGAATGCGACTAAGTTCCAACGTCCCGGGCGCGATCATACTTTTTTTATATAACTTTCCAGCGACGAAATAAACGCTTAATCCCGATGTAAAACGTCATTCTAAAGCGATTTATGCACAAATATTAGCACCTTGTAACGCTTTTAAGCGAAAAAATTCGAAAAAACGGTTCGATTAAAAATTTTTTTTTAACGTTCTCGGGACGAAATAAACGCTTAATCCCGACGTAGGAATACATGATATTCCCATTTATGTAAAAATATATACGCATCACAACGCTTTTAAGCGAAATAACTGGAAATAACCGTTCGGTACGAAAATTTTTCAAAGTCAGACGGGCTCTCGAGCGTTGCTCGCTCGCTGCGCTCGCTCGAAAAAAAAACTAGCCCAACCCAAAACCAATCCCTTTTTCGCGTTCGTTCCTCGATTTCTCTTGAAATCGGAGAAACTCGCGGGATCGGTTTTGGGTTGGGCTAGTATAAGTTCGAGCGAGCGCAGCGAGCGAGCAACGATCGCGACCGTTACTTCGTACGTCCACGGTATATTTTCGTTACGTTAATTTTTCGTTACTTTCGTCTCGTTTCTTGGATCGATCGAGAGCGGTTTGGTCGATGGTGAAAGAAGGAAAAAACGAGAGAACGAAAAGTAAAAGAGGAGCGAGCGCGCGTCTCGCCCTTGCGAATTACGTCGTCGTATTTTCGTACGTACGTACGTACCTTAAGAATATCGTACGTACCCCGGCGCTGACCCGCGATGCGGGGGGTTGGGGGGGGGGGAGTGGCGCCCGGGCACGCCCTCGAGACGTTATCTCTATTGGATTTAAAGGAAAAAAAAATCGCTACGTACGACCATCGTTCGCATCGACGGCCGTACGTAGCGAAATTGTGTTTGGAATTAAATTGTCGATTCCAGCGGAGTATTGGTTTTTGCTTGAAAACGACAAAGTCCAGCGGCGTATTGCTTTTGAATCGCACTCGACGAAAATTGATTTAAAGGAAAAAAAATCGCTACGTACGACCATCTAAGGCCGTACGCAGCGAAATTCCTTTTTCAAGCGCACGCGACAAAGTCCAGCGGCGTATTGCTTTTTCAAGCATACTTAAAAAATTCAAAGTCCAGCGGCGTATTGCTTTCGCTGGCATATAAAAATTCAAAGTCCAGCGGCGTATTGCTTTCGCCGGCATATAAAAATTCAAAGTCCAGCGGCGTATTGCT
>NW_027212665.1:22500-27500 GCF_041682495.2 Bombus fervidus | reverse complement strand
CTGCACTCTCAAGCAACCCGACTCTAAGGAGAGATCCTCCCGAAACGCGTTCCGGTCACTACGGGCCTGGCACCCTCTGTGGGTACATGGCCCCATTCAAGATGGACTTGGACGCGGTTCGACGTCACGGGATAAACGGATCCTCCCGAACACTACATTTCCCAACGGCGGAACCGCGGGATTCAGTGCTGGGCTAATTCCTGTTCGCTCGCCGCTACTAAGGAAATCCTTGTTAGTTTCTTTTCCTCCGCTTAGTAATATGCTTAAATTCAGCGGGTGATCTCGCCTACTCTGAGGTCGCTTCAACGTCACGACACGGTGACAATTTTTTTTTTCAAAGAAAAAAAAATTTCGTGCCATGTGGGCGCGATTCGAGAAAAGCAAGACGGTTTGATAACAATGCGACAGAGGGTCTTTATTTTTATTTCTCTCTCCGAGAATCGCCTCAAAGAGAAAAAAAAATAAAAAAAAAAAATTAATTCGAATAGAATCGAGAACCTTATATTCTATCTCGATCGAGAAACGTTTTATGCATCTCGCCAAAGTGCCTTTTAAACTTCGTTCGTCGTATCATGTTCGAGCTAAGACTCACGCAAGACACCCGTAACGATCTCCGGTTTTTAACGCCCGTCCTCTTTGTATAATATATATATATATATATACACGTGTTATGTATAATATATCTCCCGTAGCCGTTTCTCTCTTCTCGACGATTCCAGCGGTTCCTTGTTTTCGCCTGTTATTGCTGGCACAGAGATCGAACACGCGACATGTATATAACATATCGGTTTCTTTGCTCTGTACCAACGACGAAAACGCACGGGAACTCACGCAAGTGGAAAAGCGAGCGCGAGACGTACACAACGGGGTGAATTTATTACTCGGGGACTGGACGACCGGCGATACGTTAGGATGCGCGGTCCAGCGATAGACGACGAAGAGACATGGGATGACCAACGATCTCTTTTTCTCTAATACTCGGAGCGCCGAATCGCCTTAAAGCAAAAAAAAATCACACGCGCGTACGTCGTACGTACGGCGCGTGTATACCTCGTCTCTAATCAAGTTTCGTTAGTCTTTCTCGAGCCTCGCCAAAGAGGATCGTTCTCTTCCTCTGCGCGATCTCTCCGTGCCAATGTCAGAGATTATTCTCTTTCGCACGACGACGAAAACGACTATTTTCGACGATCCGAACAACTTTGTAACGGACTCACATGCACATCTTAAAATCGAGTACAGAAACGTTGCGCAACACCGTGAGCTTTTCTCTTCTTCGTCACCCTTAAATATAGCCGATCGTAGACGCACGCTAGATCGTAACACACTTTTCGTTGATTTCCGACGAACGTGGCTTTGGGCCAGGCGCGCGGGCAGAGAGATACGCGACCGACGGGGAAAAATTCGTCCCGATACATGTACGCGTACTCTCCGATCTCCGCGCAACGCTGGGGATCATCTCCCTAAGTCATCAGCGTTCGAAGAAATCTCGTGTGTCCGTTCCCGGATCTACGGCTTTCTCTGGGTTCGCGAAGAACAGAAAAAAGCACAGAGGATGAAAAACGCAACGACGACCCATCGATGCGACGGTCCTCGTTGTCTTCTCGTCAGTCGTCTCGCGCCTGCAGAATACATCTCTGCCGCACGAACAGACGGAGTGGGTATTCGATCCCTGGGGCTGTACGAGTAAAAACATCTTGATGAAAAGACGGTTGTGTTTCTTTAAGGCACACAGTTTTTCGTTACGCCACCAAGTTTAGGTTTAGGTTTTAATATCTTGGTTCTCTTTTCTCTCCTCTCTCGACTGACTTTGTTCAAAAATATTTTTGCTTTCTCTCAGTCTCGCCAAAAATTCATTTAAGACGACGTCGGGGGCGCGGTCATTCGTGCTTATCGAAGACTAACAAAACGTAGCAGAGGCTGATACAAAAAGAAAAAAAAAATCGGCCACGAAGAAAACTCGCTCTGTGTATCTCGATAACCGCGTCGACGACGACGGTTCTCTCCGCGCTCTTTTAATTCGTATCCTTCTTCTTGCGCTTCGTCCGACTCAGAAACGTTCGTAAAACACGAACGACGGCGGGTTGTCAAGCCAAGAAGGGACAGAGAAGAGACGGAGGTAGTTTTGCGAGTCTCCCGTGAACGCGATAGATTTTTCATATATATTTGTATCGAGAGCATGCGTACGCCGGTCTCCACACGATCCAGCGACGAACGCCGACGAACGTCCAACAATCGCTCGTACGTCGCGTACGAGCCCTCGACCGCTCTTTAATTCGTATTCTTTTGCTTGGCGCTCGTCCTCCGACTCAGAAACGTTCGTTTAAAGATAAAACGAACGACGGCGGGCTGTCGACGAGGCAAGAAAGAACAGAGAGATACGGACCGAGAGCAACGATACGCAACGCAAGCAGTCTTAGGTTTACGTGAGCAACCCTCAGCCAGGCGTGGTCCAGGAATTGTATCCGTGGACCGCAATGTGCGTTCGAAATGTCGATGTTCATGTGTCCTGCAGTTCACACGTTGACGCGCAATTAGCTGCGTTCTTCATCGACCCACGAGCCAAGTGATCCACCGTTCAGGGTAATCGTTTATGCATGGATTTTTGTTTGTGTACTCAGGTTTTTGTACTCTTATTCTCGGTTCGAAAGAAGCCGATATCCGACAAACGTCCGACCAACGGGAATCGAACGCGCGGAAGTCGCCATATGATTGACGACACGAAAATACGTTCGAAAACGAAATCGGACGGACTGCGCGACGACACACGCAGCCCGCCGACCGGGCGTAAAGTGCATTATAATATATAACAACCAACGAGATCGAAGCTCCGTTCGTCAGGAAACGACGGGGATATAACACCCGATTCTGAATCCTCTGTACAGCACACGATCTCGCGAAGAAAGCGCACGGTGGCTAGCCCATGATATATATATATGTTCGTTCCTCTCGTCCAGTTATTCGAAGCAAACAGCCGATATGCATCTCCATCGTTCGGGTAAAAAAAAATCGATGGGACGCGCACGGTCGTAGTCTTCCTCGCGCGGTCGTTTCTTCCCGATAGCCAGAAGCAGAGTTTGAAAAACTCTAGCGACGGAACGAGGCATTAGACTCTCGACAACGAGGATACAGACACGGCCGGCGGTCCCCTCTGAATCGACTTCGGTGGTTCAGGTAAAAATAAAAAAAATCGATGGGACGCGCACGGTCGTCCTTCCTCTTCCTCGCGCGCGGTCTATTCTTCCCGATAGCCAGAAGCAGAGTTTGAAAAACTCTAGCGACGGAACGAGGCATTAGACTCGCGACAACGAAGATAGAGAGACGGCCGGCGGTCCCCTCTGAATCCACTTTGGTCGCTCAGGTAAAAATAAAAAAAAATTCGAAAGGGACGCGCACGGTCGTCCTTCCTCTTCCTCGCGCGGTCTTTTCTTCCCGATAGCCAGAAGCAGAGTTTGAAAAACTCTAGCGACGGAACGAGGCATTAGACTCTCGACAACGAGGATAGAGAGACGGCCGGCGGTCCCCTCCGAACGGATGGCGACAACGACGACTAAAGCGCGAAAAATCGCGACGAAAAGGAACGCATCTCCGTTCAGGTGTATGTGTGTGCGTGCGTTTAAAAAAAATTCGATGGGACTCGCAGCCATCGGCCTCGCGCGGTCGTTTCTTCCCGATAGCCAGAAGCAGAGTTTGAAAAACTCTAGCGACGGAACGAGGCATATGACTCACGACAACGAGGATATGGACAGGCGGTCCCCTCTGAACGGGTCGACGAGACGATGGTAAAAGAGACGAACCGGACGAAACTTCCGTCGATCAGGTAAAAATAAAAAAAAATTCGATGGGACGCGCACGGTCGTCGTCGTCGTCTTCCTCGCGCGGTCGTTTCTTCCCGATAGCCAGAAGCAGAGTTTGAAAAACTCTAGCGACGGAACGAGGCATATGACTCACGACAACGAGGATAGAGAGACGGCCGGCGGTCCCCTCTGAATCGACTTCGGTGGTTCAGGTAAAAATAAAAAAAATCGATGGGACGCGCACGGTCGTCGTTCCTCTTCCTCGCGCGCGGTCTATTCTTCCCGATAGCCAGAAGCAGAGTTTGAAAAACTCTAGCGACGGAACGAGGCATTAGACTCGCGAGGATAGAGAGACGGCCGGCGGTCCCCTCCGAACCAACTTCGTCTAGTTAAGAATCGTTATACTCTTTACCATCACTCGCACTGGTATATATCTTTTCGGGCCAACATCCACGCAATGCGTTTTCGTTCTAGGTTACCCGATCCACGAGTACGAACGTACAACGTGGTTTCGTTTTGTCGAACATCGTATATCGTTCGCCGTTGAAACGAACGACAACGAAACGACATAGGAAGAACGAACGCCCTTTGGGTAGGAAGCACGTTTCGAGGAACGACGAGAGTTTGGAGAGACGCGCGAGATAGCTGGAGACGCGCAGATATAGGTATCCATGGATCTTCGAAGAGAACCTTCGAAGATATATAATTCGGTATCCTATTTTTCTGCGGCTCGCTATTCGCGTTCTTTCGCTCTCGTCGACGACTCGTTATAGACGCTTCGTTCGATCCCAAAGAGCAGTCTTCCTTATGTCCCGTTGCTAGGAGGTGAGGCCTACGCAACGCAACTACGAAATATAGAAGAGGTGTGAGCAGTGATCTCTCCGACACGAGGCACTTTAGAGATTTTAGTTTATATATTATATTGTTCGTTCGTTGGATTTCCACGATGCAAATACGAAATACGAGATCGTGACGGCGGGTCTTTCTGTGTACGACCTCACGCAGGCGCCTCGATCGCATTTCTCATTACACGTGGTTTCCACTGTAACTTTTAGTTTTTTCGATATGTGTTCAGCTCAAGTTCCCTCACATATCGTTATTATTATTATTATTATTATTATTAATAGTAGCGGTTTCGTGTTATAGGATTCGGAGACGGCGGGTCTTTCTGTGTACGACCTCACGCAAGCGCCTCGAGAATCTTTT
>NW_027212665.1:15000-20000 GCF_041682495.2 Bombus fervidus | reverse complement strand
CGCCACTACTCTCTCTCATTTCGCCACTCTCTCTTTACTTTCTTTCGTTCGTTTGATTGTTTGTGTGGAATATTTTAAGATCATTCTGTTCATAGGATCATTCTGTAAGAATGGTTTGTTGGTTGAACGAATATGCCTTAGCGGTAAAAAGCACGTAAACTGCATGCTGAACGTACCGTCCTCGTAAGAAACATATTCGTTCGTTCTTTTGATATTCTCCAATCAGAAAGAACGCACTTCCTAAAAGGTAGTACGCTCCCCATTAGCCTTTCGTATGTTTAAAACGTACTGCGTACGCTATAACATAAGTTTTGGAACGGTCTCTGCCGAACCAGCATGAATTGATACTCAGTTAGTAACAAGCACACTGCCCTAACTTTTTTTAAAGTTAGTGCGAGCATACAGGATCCAGCTTCCCGACTAAGGGGAACCTTGCCACGTTATTTGGTCATTACGTCCAGGACAGCGACCCGCGGCGCAGCAGTGTAGAGAAAGAGTCGATACGAGAACGAAGGAACAGTCGAGAAATAGTAAAAAAGTTCACTAAGACTCGAGGAGCGGTGACTGAATTCTCAACCGAGGCCGTAGAATAGCCACGCGCTCGACGCTGTTCCGTCCGGACCGTCCGACTCGACGTGTCTCTTATAGATACCAAAGCGCCGGCCGGACGGTCGGCGCCGGCCGGGCCAGCGGCCGGGCGCTTACCATGTAAAACCTCCGTTAGAGCGTACCGTCGGACTTAGTCTCTGAAACGCTCGACCACTTTTTTCGAATAAACTACCCTTAGAAAACATCCTATCGTCGAGATATTTTAACGCACCGCTTATTTTAATATTTCAAACGAGTTTTTATCGAAAAATTTAATTTTTTTTTTTTTTTCAAAATCGCATCAGTAAACCACCTCTTTTAACGAATACGGACAAAAACCACGTTCTTAATCGATTAGAACACGTTAAAACAACGAGAAATATGCAAAAAAATATATACCTTGCAACGTTAATTAACGAAAAAATTAAACAAATATCGCAGTCGTGTCAGTTCGACGGACACTAATTTTTTAAAAAATTCGAAAAAAACGTTTAATCCAGTTGTATTTAATAGAGATATAACCGTTCTTCTGCAAAAATATTTATACCTTATAACGCTTTTTAACGAAATAACTCGAAATAAGCTTTTCGGACTTTTCCGCCGGCCGAAATTTTTCTAAGTCCCAACGTACCGTCGGACTTAGTCTCTGAAACGCTCGACCACTTTGTTCCAATAAAGTACCCTTATAAAACGTCCTATCGTCGAGATATTTTAACGCACCGCTTATTTTAATATTTTAAACGAGTTTTTATCGAAAAATTTAATTTTTTTTTTTTTTTTCAAAATCGCATCAGTAAACCACCTCTTTTAACGAATACGGACAAAAACCACGTTCTTAATCGATTAGAACACGTTGAAACAACGAGAAATATGCAAAAAAATATATACCTTGCAACGTTAATTAACGAAATAATTAAACAAATATCGCAGTCGTGTCAGTTCGTCGAACACAAATTTTTTAAAAAATTCGAAAAAACGTTTAATCCAGTTGTATTTAATAGAGATATAACCGTTTCCGCAAAAATATTTATACCTTATAACGCTTTTTAACGAAATAACTCGAAATAAGTATTTCGGACTTTTCCGCCGGCCGAAATTTTTCTAAGTCCCAACGTACCGGTCCAGAATGAGACAAAGTTCCAAAGGCCCGGTCGTATCCGTCCGTTTTTTTTTAACCTTCCACGGACGAAATAAACGTTTAATCCCGACGTAAAATACAATAATATAGCGATTTATATAAAAATATTCATACCTCATAACGCTTTTTAACGAAATAACTCGAAAAAACTTTTCGGTCCGAAATTTTTCTAAGTCCCTACGTACCGCTCGAGAATGCGACTAAGTTCCAACGTCCCGGGCGCGATCATACTTTTTTTATATAACTTTTCAGCGACGAAATAAATGCTTAATCCCGATGTAAAACGTCATTTTAAAGCGATTTATGCAAGAATATTCGCACCTTATAACGCTTTTAAGCGAAATAATTCAAAAAAACCTTTCGAATAAAAAATTTTTTTTTAACGTTTTCGGGACCAAATAAACGTTTAATCCCGACGTAAAATATAATAATACAACGATTTATATAAAAATATTAATACCTCATAACGCTTTTTAACGAAATAACTCGAAAAAACTTTTCGGTCGAAAATTTTTCTAAGTCCCTACGTACCGGTGGAGAGTATGACCAAGTCCGACGGGCCGAGTCGCGTCGGTCCACTATTTTTTTTTAACGTTTTCGGGACCAAATAAACGTTTAATCCCGACGTAAAATATAATAATATAGCGATTTATATAAAAATATTCGTACCTTATAACGCTTTTTAACGAAATAACTCGAAAAAACTTTTCGGTCGAAAATTTTTCTAAGTCCCTACGTACCGGTGGAGAGTATGACCAAGTCCGACGGGCCGAGTCGCGTCGGTCCACTATTTTTCTTTAACGTTTTCGGGACCAAATAAACGTTTAATCCCGACGTAAAATATAATAATATAGCGATTTATATAAAAATATTCGTACCTTATAACGCTTTTTAACGAAATAACTCGAAAAAACTTTTCGGTCGAAAATTTTTCTAAGTCCCTACGTACCGGTGGAGAGTATGACCAAGTCCGACGGGCCGAGTCGCGTCGGTCCACTATTTTTTTTTAACGTTTTCGGGACCAAATAAACGTTTAATCCCGACGTAAAATATAATAATATAGCGATTTATATAAAAATATTCATACCTTATAACACTTTTAAGCGAAATAACTCGAAAAAACTTTTCGGTCGAAAATTTTTCTAAGTCCCTACGTACCGGTGGAGAGTATGACCAAGTCCGACGGGCCGAGTCGCGTCGGTCCACTATTTTTTTTTAACGTTTTCGGGACCAAATAAACGTTTAATCCCGACGTAAAATATAATAATATAGCGATTTATATAAAAATATTCATACCTTATAACACTTTTAAGCGAAATAACTCGAAAAAACTTTTCGGTCGAAAATTTTTCTAAGTCCCTACGTACCGGTGGAGAGTATGACCAAGTCCGACGGGCCGAGTCGCGTCGGTCCACTATTTTTCTTTAACGTTTTCGGGACCAAATAAACGTTTAATCCCGACGTAAAATATAATAATATAGCGATTTATATAAAAATATTCATACCTTATAACACTTTTAAGCGAAATAACTCGAAAAAACTTTTCGGTCGAAAATTTTTCTAAGTCCCTACGTACCGGTGGAGAGTATGACAAAGTCCGACGGGCCGAGTCGCGTCGGTCCACTATTTTTTTTTAACGTTTTCGGGACCAAATAAACGTTTAATCCCGACGTAAAACTTAATAACATTCCCATTTATATAAAAATATTCGTACCTCATAACGCTTTTTAACGAAATAACTCGAAAAAACTTTTCGGTCCGAAATTTTTCTAAGTCCCTACGTACCGCTCGAGAATGCGACTAAGTTCCAACGTCCCGGGCGCGATCGTACTTTTTTTATATAACTTTCCAGCGACGAAATAAACGCTTAATCCCGATGTAAAACGTCATTTTAAAGCGATTTATGCACAAATATTAGCACCTTGTAACGCTTTTAAGCGAAAAAATTCGAAAAAACGGTTCGATTAAAAAATTTTTTTTAAAGTTCTCGGGACGAAATAAACGCTTAATCCCGACGTAGAAATACATAATATTCCCATTTATATAAAAATATTCATACCTCGTAACGCTTTTAAGCGAGATAACTCGAAATAACTTTTCGGTCCGAAATTTTTCTAAGTCCCTACGTACCGGCCGGGGGATCGACGAAGTGCCAACCTCCCGGTCATGTCGGTCCGGAGGGGGCAATTTTTTAAAAAAATAAAACGAAATCGTTACGTTCGACTAGAATTCGTCGAACCATAACGATTTCTATAAAAATATTCATACCTCGTAACGCTTTTAAGCGAAATAACTCGAAATAACGTTTCGGTCCGAAATTTTTCTAAGTCCCAACGTACCGCTCGAGAATGCGACTAAGTTCCAACGTCTCGGGCGCGATCGTAAATTTTTTACGGCACCTTTCGGGGACGAAATAAACGCTTAATCCCGATGTAAAACGTCATTTTAAAGCGATTTATGCAAGAATATTCGCACCTTATAACGCTTTTAAGCGAAAAAATTCGAAAAAACGGTTCGATTAAAAATTTTTTTTTAACGTTGTCGGGACGAAATAAACGCTTAATCCCGACGTAGAAATACGTAATATTGCTATTTATGTAAAAATATATACGCATCATAACGCTTTTAAGCGAGATAACTCGAAATAACTTTTCGGTCCGGAATTTTTCTAAGTCCCTACGTCCCGGCCGGGGGATCGACGAAGTGCCAACCGCCCGGTCATGTCGGTCCGGAGGGGGCAATTTTTTAAAAAAATAAAACGAAATCGTTACGTTCGACTAGAATTCGTCGAACCATAACGATTTCTATAAAAATATTCATACCTCGTAACGCTTTTTAACGAAATAACTCGAAAAAACTTTTCGGTCCGAAATTTTTCTAAGTCCCAACGTACCGGTCGAGAATGCGACTAAGTTCCAACGTCCCGGGCGCGATCATACTTTTTTTATATAACTTTCCAGCGACGAAATAAACGCTTAATCCCGACGTAAAACGTCATTCTAAAGCGATTTATGCAAGAATATTCGTACCTTGTAACGCTTTTAAGCGAAAAAATTCGAAAAAACGGTTCGATTAAAAAATTTTTTTTAAAGTTCTCGGGACGAAATAAACGCTTAATCCCGACGTAGAAATACATAATATTGCCATTTATATAAAAATATTCATACCTCGTAACGCTTTTTAGCGAGATAACTCGAAATAACTTTTTGGACCGGAATTTTTCTAAGTCCCTACGTACCGGCCGGGGGATCGACGAAGTGCCAACCGCCCGGTC
>NW_027212665.1:5000-10000 GCF_041682495.2 Bombus fervidus | reverse complement strand
GAGTATAGGCGCGACGCTTCAGCGCCATCCATTTTCAGGGCTAGTTGCTTCGGCAGGTGAGTTGTTACACACTCCTTAGCGGATTCCGACTTCCATGGCCACCGTCCTGCTGTCTTAAGCAACCAACGCCTTTCATGGTATCCCATAAGCGTCGACTTAGGCGCCTTAACTCCACGTTTGGTTCATCCCACAGCGCCAGTTCTGCTTACCAAAATTGGCCCACTTGGCACTCTGATCCGACAATTGTATCTCGTGGCTTCATGATCCAAGCAAGCCAGAGATCTCACCCATTTAAAGTTTGAGAATAGGTTGAGGTCGTTTCGGCCCCAAGGCCTCTAATCATTCGCTTTACCAGATGAGACTCGTACGCGTTCGATGAGAACGGACGAGTGCCAGCTATCCTGAGGGAAACTTCGGAGGGAACCAGCTACTAGATGGTTCGATTAGTCTTTCGCCCCTATACCCAGTTCCGACGATCGATTTGCACGTCAGAATCGCTACGGACCTCCATCAGGGTTTCCCCTGACTTCGTCCTGACCAGGCATAGTTCACCATCTTTCGGGTCCCAACGTGTACGCTCTAGGTGCGCCTCTCCTCGCAATGAGAACGAGACGCCCCGGGAGTGCGGGGCCGCATTGTCTCGCGGCCCATCCTCCCTCGATCGGACACGCGCAACCCACTCAGGGTGGGCACGCGCGCCGATTTTCACTTTCATTTCGCCTTTAGGTTTACAAGTCCCAATGACTCGCGTACATGTTAGACTCCTTGGTCCGTGTTTCAAGACGGGTCCTGAGAGTACCCAAAGCAATAGCGTCGCCGACCGGTAATCAGAGACTCGGCCAGTCCAAGAAATCCGCCAGCCAACAGCTGCCGACGCCCCAGCACGGAATTAAACTCCGTAAAAACTGAGAACGATCGACGATGCTTGCGGCGGTCTAGACGCACACACATTCGAGAATGGATTGGTTGCGGCCCGATACCGTCTAGTGTACCGTCGTGCAGTCGGCCGGGCGACCGAGGGTCTGCCGCGTGCGCCGAAGCGACGCGACAGTCACCCGCTCGGGCCGTAGACCGACACACAACGGGTCGCGACGTTCTACTAGGGGAGAAGTGCACGACTACGACGCCGGAGCGTTCGAATCGAAGGTGGCGTGCCCTCGCCAATGGAACCACGAAGGCCCACCCGGAGCATCGCTCACCAACGATCACCGACGCCGTCGACGATGAATCTCCCCATTCGATCTTTTGGGTTTCTCAGGTTTACCCCTGAACGGTTTCACGTACTCTTGAACTCTCTCTTCAAAGTTCTTTTCAACTTTCCCTCACGGTACTTGTTCGCTATCGGTCTCGTGGTTGTATTTAGCCTTAGATGGAGTTTACCACCAACTTAGGGCTGCACTCTCAAGCAACCCGACTCTAAGGAGAGATCCTCCCGAAACGCGTTCCGGTCACTACGGGCCTGGCACCCTCTGTGGGTACATGGCCCCATTCAAGATGGACTTGGACGCGGTTCGACGTCACGGGATAAACGGATCCTCCCGAACACTACATTTCCCAACGGCGGAACCGCGGGATTCAGTGCTGGGCTAATTCCTGTTCGCTCGCCGCTACTAAGGAAATCCTTGTTAGTTTCTTTTCCTCCGCTTAGTAATATGCTTAAATTCAGCGGGTGATCTCGCCTACTCTGAGGTCGCTTCAACGTCACGACACGGTGACAATTTTTTTTTTCAAAGAAAAAAAAATTTCGTGCCATGTGGGCGCGATTCGAGAAAAGCAAGACGGTTTGATAACAATGCGACAGAGGGTCTTTATTTTTATTTCTCTCTCCGAGAATCGCCTCAAAGAGAAAAAAAAATAAAAAAAAAAAATTAATTCGAATAGAATCGAGAACCTTATATTCTATCTCGATCGAGAAACGTTTTATGCATCTCGCCAAAGTGCCTTTTAAACTTCGTTCGTCGTATCATGTTCGAGCTAAGACTCACGCAAGACACCCGTAACGATCTCCGGTTTTTAACGCCCGTCCTCTTTGTATAATATATATATATATATATACACGTGTTATGTATAATATATCTCCCGTAGCCGTTTCTCTCTTCTCGACGATTCCAGCGGTTCCTTGTTTTCGCCTGTTATTGCTGGCACAGAGATCGAACACGCGACATGTATATAACATATCGGTTTCTTTGCTCTGTACCAACGACGAAAACGCACGGGAACTCACGCAAGTGGAAAAGCGAGCGCGAGACGTACACAACGGGGTGAATTTATTACTCGGGGACTGGACGACCGGCGATACGTTAGGATGCGCGGTCCAGCGATAGACGACGAAGAGACATGGGATGACCAACGATCTCTTTTTCTCTAATACTCGGAGCGCCGAATCGCCTTAAAGCAAAAAAAAATCACACGCGCGTACGTCGTACGTACGGCGCGTGTATACCTCGTCTCTAATCAAGTTTCGTTAGTCTTTCTCGAGCCTCGCCAAAGAGGATCGTTCTCTTCCTCTGCGCGATCTCTCCGTGCCAATGTCAGAGATTATTCTCTTTCGCACGACGACGAAAACGACTATTTTCGACGATCCGAACAACTTTGTAACGGACTCACATGCACATCTTAAAATCGAGTACAGAAACGTTGCGCAACACCGTGAGCTTTTCTCTTCTTCGTCACCCTTAAATATAGCCGATCGTAGACGCACGCTAGATCGTAACACACTTTTCGTTGATTTCCGACGAACGTGGCTTTGGGCCAGGCGCGCGGGCAGAGAGATACGCGACCGACGGGGAAAAATTCGTCCCGATACATGTACGCGTACTCTCCGATCTCCGCGCAACGCTGGGGATCATCTCCCTAAGTCATCAGCGTTCGAAGAAATCTCGTGTGTCCGTTCCCGGATCTACGGCTTTCTCTGGGTTCGCGAAGAACAGAAAAAAGCACAGAGGATGAAAAACGCAACGACGACCCATCGATGCGACGGTCCTCGTTGTCTTCTCGTCAGTCGTCTCGCGCCTGCAGAATACATCTCTGCCGCACGAACAGACGGAGTGGGTATTCGATCCCTGGGGCTGTACGAGTAAAAACATCTTGATGAAAAGACGGTTGTGTTTCTTTAAGGCACACAGTTTTTCGTTACGCCACCAAGTTTAGGTTTAGGTTTTAATATCTTGGTTCTCTTTTCTCTCCTCTCTCGACTGACTTTGTTCAAAAATATTTTTGCTTTCTCTCAGTCTCGCCAAAAATTCATTTAAGACGACGTCGGGGGCGCGGTCATTCGTGCTTATCGAAGACTAACAAAACGTAGCAGAGGCTGATACAAAAAGAAAAAAAAAATCGGCCACGAAGAAAACTCGCTCTGTGTATCTCGATAACCGCGTCGACGACGACGGTTCTCTCCGCGCTCTTTTAATTCGTATCCTTCTTCTTGCGCTTCGTCCGACTCAGAAACGTTCGTAAAACACGAACGACGGCGGGTTGTCAAGCCAAGAAGGGACAGAGAAGAGACGGAGGTAGTTTTGCGAGTCTCCCGTGAACGCGATAGATTTTTCATATATATTTGTATCGAGAGCATGCGTACGCCGGTCTCCACACGATCCAGCGACGAACGCCGACGAACGTCCAACAATCGCTCGTACGTCGCGTACGAGCCCTCGACCGCTCTTTAATTCGTATTCTTTTGCTTGGCGCTCGTCCTCCGACTCAGAAACGTTCGTTTAAAGATAAAACGAACGACGGCGGGCTGTCGACGAGGCAAGAAAGAACAGAGAGATACGGACCGAGAGCAACGATACGCAACGCAAGCAGTCTTAGGTTTACGTGAGCAACCCTCAGCCAGGCGTGGTCCAGGAATTGTATCCGTGGACCGCAATGTGCGTTCGAAATGTCGATGTTCATGTGTCCTGCAGTTCACACGTTGACGCGCAATTAGCTGCGTTCTTCATCGACCCACGAGCCAAGTGATCCACCGTTCAGGGTAATCGTTTATGCATGGATTTTTGTTTGTGTACTCAGGTTTTTGTACTCTTATTCTCGGTTCGAAAGAAGCCGATATCCGACAAACGTCCGACCAACGGGAATCGAACGCGCGGAAGTCGCCATATGATTGACGACACGAAAATACGTTCGAAAACGAAATCGGACGGACTGCGCGACGACACACGCAGCCCGCCGACCGGGCGTAAAGTGCATTATAATATATAACAACCAACGAGATCGAAGCTCCGTTCGTCAGGAAACGACGGGGATATAACACCCGATTCTGAATCCTCTGTACAGCACACGATCTCGCGAAGAAAGCGCACGGTGGCTAGCCCATGATATATATATATGTTCGTTCCTCTCGTCCAGTTATTCGAAGCAAACAGCCGATATGCATCTCCATCGTTCGGGTAAAAAAAAATCGATGGGACGCGCACGGTCGTAGTCTTCCTCGCGCGGTCGTTTCTTCCCGATAGCCAGAAGCAGAGTTTGAAAAACTCTAGCGACGGAACGAGGCATTAGACTCTCGACAACGAGGATACAGACACGGCCGGCGGTCCCCTCTGAATCGACTTCGGTGGTTCAGGTAAAAATAAAAAAAATCGATGGGACGCGCACGGTCGTCCTTCCTCTTCCTCGCGCGCGGTCTATTCTTCCCGATAGCCAGAAGCAGAGTTTGAAAAACTCTAGCGACGGAACGAGGCATTAGACTCGCGACAACGAAGATAGAGAGACGGCCGGCGGTCCCCTCTGAATCCACTTTGGTCGCTCAGGTAAAAATAAAAAAAAATTCGAAAGGGACGCGCACGGTCGTCCTTCCTCTTCCTCGCGCGGTCTTTTCTTCCCGATAGCCAGAAGCAGAGTTTGAAAAACTCTAGCGACGGAACGAGGCATTAGACTCTCGACAACGAGGATAGAGAGACGGCCGGCGGTCCCCTCCGAACGGATGGCGACAACGACGACTAAAGCGCGAAAAATCGCGACGAAAAGGAACGCATCTCCGTTCAGGTGTATGTGTGTGC